>NC_045447.1:77458914-77732573 GCF_002776525.5 Piliocolobus tephrosceles | reverse complement strand
CTCTCTCTCCCCCTCCCTCCCTCCCTCCCTCCCTTCCTTCCTTCCTTTCCGTCCTTTCCTTCCTTTCCTTCCTTCCTTTCTTTCTTTTTTTTTTGAGACAGATTCTTGCTCTGTCACCCAGACTGGAGTGCAGTGGCGCAATCTCAGATCACTGCAACCTCTGCCTCCCAGGTTTAAGCAATTCTTCTGCCTCAGCCTCCTGAGTAGCTGGGAGTACAGGCACGTCCCACCATGCCCGGCTAATTTTTGTATTTTTCGTAGAGACAGGGTTTCATCATACTGGCCAGGCTGATCTTGAAATCCTGATCTCAAGTAATCCGCCTGCCTCGACCTCCCAAAGTGCTGGGATTACAGGTGTGAGCCACTGTGCCTGGCCTTCCTTTCACTTGTAAGGACCCTTGTGATTGCACTGGAAACACTCAGATAATCCAGGATAATTTCCCTAATTTAAGGTCAGCTGATTAGCAAACTTAATTCCATCTACAACCTTAATTTCCCCTTTACCATGTAAGATAACATATGCACAGGTTCCAGGGATTAGGATATGGATATCTTTTGGGGCCATTATTCTGCCTACCACATATAACTTATCTGGAGAGCAATTTGATAATGTCTATCAAACTGTTTAATTTGACTCAGCAATTCCACTGCTAGGAAGTTATCCCATGGGTATACTTTCACAAAAATATATGGTGCACAATTATTTCTTTTTGAAAAAATACTGGAAACCAACTAAGTGTTCATTAGGTAGGATCAGATTAAATCAGTTATGTTTTAGCCATATGATGGAATATTATGCAGCATGGAAAAAGAATGAGGCAGACAGAGCTATACATTCTAACAGTAAATAGTCTGTAAAATACAGAGTCAAGAAAATGGCATAAAAATGTATACATTTGGGAGAGGAGAATATTATGTCTACATATATGCTTAGAATATTCCTGAAACAATATGCTAGAAGCTGCTAATAATATGTGCCTCTGGGGAGGGACCTGGGATAGGGAGGCAGAGAGGAAGTTATTTTTTCATTGAATATCTTTAGGTACTTAAAAAATATATTTTTGCCAAGTACTTGCATTATTTAGTCCAAAAAGGAAACCACATTAAAACAAGTAGAAAACGTAAAATAATAGAAAGGATTGGTCTAGGAATATAGAAAGGAGCAGGAACTGACTTCTTCAGCTTTTGGAGCTATATCCTATATACTGCATGCCATAAAAATATCCATGCAAGTGTGTCTGCCACTTCTGCTTCCAGTGCAGGGCTTCTTATCCTGTGATTCCTGGCTATCTCAGGGGTCTTAAACCTCCTGAAATGATAGGCAACATTTCCTACATGTGCCTATATGCATCCAGGAAAAGAGTCTAACTTTTATAATCTGAAAGGGGAAAGGTTAGTCAAGTCAGGTTTTATGGCACTGTTCAGTGCATGCTGAGTCCTCTTCCTGCCATTGGTTCCCCACCTGTGTTATCAGACAAGCTGACAGGTAAGAAAAGAGGGCCTATTCTCTCCATCACATCCATACTCCCTTATTAGAGCAAAAGGGATAAGTGATGTAAAAAACAAAATAATAATAATAAGTGATGTAAAAAACAAAATAAGTGATGTAAAAAACAAAAAGACCCTCAAAGTCCTATTCTAAGCCATTTGTTTATGTCTGGACTCAACAGACTCATTTGTCAGGCCCTACAATCTTTTGAAGCAGTGAATTATTCATTAGCAAGTATGAATAACACTAGCAGATTGAGCTTCCAAAGTGAGTTAGTCATTTGCATTTGTAAGAAATGCCTGAAAAGGAAGAAACACAAAAATGAAAAAACACCCAAGAACATGAAATGATCTGGATTATTTCAGTAGTAGTGCATTTCCAGGTCACTGATTTTTCATTTCTTTTAAAGCATGGGCCCAGTCTCAAGACCCAAGAAATAATTGTCTTATATTTGGCCTTCTCCAAAGTCTTTCTCTAAAATTTTCTGTAATAGTTTAGTTTTCTCAAACTCTGATATACAGAGAAGAAAGTTTTACCTTTCTCACTTTTGTATGTATAAGAAAGCTCAATGAACCACACCGAGTTCTTTCTTTGGTTCTAACAAACTGCCTAAGGATGAAGTATAGCAGGGCGCAGAGGCTCACACCTGTAATCCCAGCACTTTGGGAGGCCGAGGTGGGTGGATCACGAGGTCAAGAGATCAAGACCAACCTGGACAAGACATGAAACCCTTCCTCTACTAAAAATGCAAAAATTAGCGGGGTGTGGTGGCACAGGCCTGTTCCACCTACTTGGAGGCTGAGGCAGGAGAATCGCTTGAACCCAGGAGATACAGGTTGCAGTGAGCCAAGATCACACCACTGCACTCCACCCTAGGCAACAGAGTGAGACTCTATCTCAAAAAAAATAAATAAATAAATAAAAAACATGAAGTGTGTATATACTTCATACACACATACATATATACATACATATATACACATATATAATTTATATATATTAATGTTAATATCCTTTAGGCAAACTTTACATTATATCCTTTGGGCAAACTTCACATTAGCAGAATCTGGCTGTCACCATATGAACTCACTGATCAATTCCAGCCCCACTCTACATCATTATAGGTACATTGTATGCTTCCCTATGTGATTCATAGGAAGTACCTGTGAAGCACATTTACCAAGAAAGTTGTAGTTGAATCTAATCAACTACACTGAGAGTTGCACTGTCCGATAATAAAAATATGGTAGCCATTTATAGTTATTTAACTGAACTAAAACTAAATACATTTATTTATTTATTTGTAGATGGAGTCTTGCTCGTCACCCAGGCTGGGGTGCAGGGGCACAATCTTGGCTCACTGCAACCTCTGCCTCCTGGGTTCAAACAATTCTCCTGCCTCAGTCTCCTGAGTAGCTGGATTTACAGGCACCCGCCGCCACACCCAGCTAATTTTTTATGTTTTTAGTAGAGATGGGGTTTCACCATGTTGGCCAGGTTGGTCTCGAACTTCTGCCCTCAGATGATCTACCCGCCTCAGCCTCCCAAAGTGCTAGGATTACAAGTGTGAGCCACCGCACCTGTCCAACTAAATATATTTAAAATCCAGTTCCTCACTTGCATTAGTCACACTTAAAGCACACATAGCCACATGTTGCCAGTGGCTACTGGTATTAGATAATGCCGGCAGAATATTTCCAACATCACAGAAAGTTCTAATGGGCAGCATTGCTCTACAGTTAACTTCACTTAAAGGAAATACGGAGAATAGAAAACGTGTTAATGACAACACAAGGAAGCAGGCAGACATATCTATAACAGAATGCGGGACATTCTAGCACGTACATTCAGTCCCAGCTACCTGAAAGGCTGAGGTGGGAGGATCACCTGAGCCTGGGTGGTTGAGACTATGGTGAGCCATGATTGTGCCATGCACTCTAGCCTGGCCCACAGAGTGACACCTTGTCTCAATAAATAAATAAGTAAACAAACAAATAAATAAATAAATAGGACTGGGCGAGGTGGCTTACGCCTGTAATTCCAGCACTTTTGGAGGCCGAGGCGGGCGACTCACCTGAGGTCAGGAGTTCGAGATCAGCCTGACCAACATGGAGAAACCCTGTCTCTACTAAAAATGCAAAAGAAATTAGCCGGGCATGGTGGTGCAAGCCTGTAATTCCAGCTACTCAGGAGGCTGAGGCAGGAGAATCGCTTGAACCCGGGAGGCGGAAGTTGCGGTGAGCCAAGATCGTGCCATTGCACTGCAGCCTGGGCAACAAGAGCGAAACTCTGTCTATAAATAAATAAATAAATAAATAAATAAATAAATAAATAGAATCTGGGACATTCTATAGGACCCCTAACCCAGTTAACCTGCAATAAGTCAATGGCATTTAAAAAAATAATAAAAAGGAAGAGGTGAGGGAACTGATCTAGATTAAAAGATACTTAAGAGACCTCACAACCAAATGGAATATGTGGACTTTGTTGGGACATTAATTCAAACAAACCAAATGTAACATTTGAGACTATCAGGGAAAGTTTTTTTTTTTTTTTTTTGAGACGGAGTTTCGCTCTTGTTGCCCCAGGCTGGAGTGCAATGGCACTATCTTGGCTCATCGCAACCTCCGCCACCACGTCCGGCTAATTTTTTGTAGTTTTAGTAAAGACAGGGTTTCTCCATGTTGGTCAGGCTGGTCTCAAACTCCTGACTTCAGATGATCCACCTGCCTTGGCCTCCCAAAGTGCTGGGATTACAGGCGTGAGCCACCACGCCCAGCCTATCAGGGAAATTTGATTATGGTTTGGGCATTTGATAACACCAAGTCATTAATTTATATATATGATAATGCCCTTGTGTTTATGTAAGGCAAATATTAACATTGTTTAGAGACATATATTAAGGTATGTAGTGGTAAAATGATTTAACGTCTAAGATTTTGCTTTTAAATATTCCAGTCAATAAATAAAAGGAATAGATAAAGCAAATGTTGTAAAATCTTGATAATTATTGACTGTGGGTGATGGATGAATGGGGTTTCTGTAATTCTATTCTTTTGTGTGTTAAAAAATATTCACAATAGGCTGGGCATGGTGGCTGACACCTGTAATCCTAGTGCTTTGTGAGGCAGATGCCGGAGGATTGCTTGAGGTCAGGAGTTCAAGACCAGCCTGGGCAACCTAGCAAGAACCCATGTCTACATTTTTAAAAAATTAGGTGGGCATAGCAGCATGCACTCATAGTCCTAGCTATTCAGGAGGCTGAGGTGGGAGGATCCCTTGAGCCCAGATGTTGGGAGCTGCAGTGTGCTATGATCTTGCCACTGTACTCCAGCCTGTGCGACAGAGCACAATCTTGTCTCTTAAAAAAAATCGTAATAACAATTTTAAAAAATCTTTAATGTATAAAATTCCCTTCAATATAAGTCTTACACATACTGAAAAAGAAAATATAGTGGATCTATTCACCTGAAATGCAGATAAGATGAGAAAATTATTGTGGTGTGTAATAATACTTTACAAGTAATTCAGAGGGACACCCACTTAAAGGGAAAAAAGTAGCGCTGTATTATAATAGTGATCTCTGCATGAATATCCAAAACAGCAGCTGGCAATTTGAGTATTTCTTTACATATACACACTTCTCAAGAATTTTCCAGGAATCTTCCAAGGAAGGAATCAAATTGCAGTTGCACAGCTTTTAACAATCTTGAAGTCATTTGGGATCTGGACCCACACATGGGTTCTGTTTCACACAACTTTATTAAGAGTTCATGAGTCAGACTCATATGTCACTCTTTGGCTTGTGCTTTGATTTACTGGCATTTGTAGGCTCAATGCTTACATAATGATGCAACACAAGTCCTTCTACAAGGGCTGCCCTTGGGCATTTTGGATTACAAAGTCTTTCCATTTAAAAGTAATTTCTACTCAGAAAAAAACCTAATTTGCTCCTTTGAGTTCAGCTGGCTAGCTCTATGTCCACGGGAGTAATAGGCAAATTATGACCCAAAGCATTTTCCAAGGAGTTTTATTTATTATCCAAAATAAGAAAGTAAAAGAGTATGATTAAGTTCCAAGACTTGTTTAAAAAGTGTCTACTGGAGCTAGACCTGGTGGTGCATGCCTGTAATCCCAGCCACTTGAGAGGCCGAGGCAGGAGGATCTCTTAAGCCCAGGAGTTTGAGACCAACCTAGGTAACATAGCAAGAACTGTTTCTAAAAATAAGTGTTTACTATGCGAGGGCACAGGATTCAGACCCTGAAGTCAGCAATGGCTCAAGATGAGGCTACTTCTGACATCATTATACCCACTCCTTATCTCCTACCAAAATATACTTCTTTGTGTTCCCTTTTCACCATCTTCTGCCTTTATTTAATCTTTTCTTTTGTCCTTGTTTCCATTCATTCATTCTCTATGCATTTATTCAGCCCACATTTATTGAGTGTCTACTGTAAGCCAGATACTGTTCTGAGCCATGTAAGTACAAGTGAGTAAGAAACAGTCTGTGCTCTCATGGAGCTTACGTTCTATTGGGGGAAGAAACATAGCTAAGTGAACATAAAATAATACTATGATAAATAGTAGAAAGGAAATATACAAGGTGGTACAATAGAACAGGTTGAAGAAGAAATGAGAACCTCGCTTAGACTCACTGGCCGGATTGGCCTAAGAGTATGAGATTTGGTCTAAGATCGAAGAAGAGAAGCATGACTACTAGCAAGCCTTTCAAAGTAAGAAAAAAGATATTCAGGTAAAGGGAATAGCAACTCGAAAGGGCCATGAGTTAGGAAAGGAACTGCCATGTTTGAGGAACTGAAAGGAGTCCAAGAGAGATTTTGGGTGGGAGAGGGCAAGGAAGGTGTTAGGGAGAGGGTTTAAGAAATGACACTCAGGGCCAGGTGCAGTAGGTGCACACCAGTAATCCCAGCACTTTGGGAGGCCGAGGCAGAGGGATCACCTGAGGTCAGGAGTTTGAGACCAGCCTGGCCAACATAGTGAAACTCTGTCTCTACTAAAAATACAAAAAATGAGCTGGGTGTGGTGGCGTGCACCTGTAATCCGTAGGAAAATTGCTTGAACCCAGGAGACGGAGGTTGCAGTGAGCCGAGATGGTGCCACTGCACTCCAGCCTGGGAGACAGAGCGAGATTTCATTTCAAAAAAAATAAATAAATAAAGACAGGAATGACACTCAGGAATTAGGCTGCCACTAGGTTTCACAGGAACTTTATCAGTTATGGCAGAAAATGTGATTGCCTACCTTACTGCCACAAACTCTTCCTCCTTGCTAATAGAACTCCAATTTTATTTAGGTAGCAATGCATCCAGCTCCAGAGAACAAATCATAACTTATTTAAGCCAGTTCTGGCCAATAAGATACAAGGATTTCACTAGAAGGTTTCGAGAAATACCTTTATTCTTCATATGAGAGTCACAAGTGAATACAGCTGTTTTGCCTCCTTCTCTCTCTTCCTGCTTTAGCTTCTGCCTTTTTTTGATGTGATGTCCAGAGCTATAGCAGCCATCCTGCAACAATGATGTAACAAGCCTGAAAATGAAAGTAAACAGATTTAGGACGCTGGAGATGGGGGATAGGGATTGAAAGAACCTGAATCTTTTTTTTTTTTTTCTTTTTTTTGAGACACAGTCTCGCTCTGTCACCCAGGCTGGAGTGCAATGGTGCAATCTCAGCTCACTGCAAACTCCACCTCTCGGGTAGCTGGGATTACAGGCATGCACTACCATGCCTGGCTAATTTTTGTATTTTTAGTAGAGACAGGGTTTCGCCATGTTGGCCAGGCTAGTCTCGAACTCCTGGCCTCAAGTGATCCACCAGCCTTGGCCTCACAAAGTGCTGGGATTACAGGTGGAGGCCACCACGCCTGGCCTGAACCTGAATCTTTAATGACATCTTTGAACTGCTAAGCCTATCCTGGCATCATTCTTTTTGTTAAATAGACAATAAATGTCCTTATAGTTTAGGTTTCTTTTAGCTGGGGTTTCAGTTATTTGCATTGAAAGCATATAATTAATATAGTAGAGGTGAGACATGATATATATATTTTTAAAAATCTCTCTGGGACGAGTATAAAGTGATTGTAAGGAGCAAGAATGGAATAGAAGCATGGAAGACTACTGCAGTAGTTCTGAGAAGCAATCATCGTGTTCTGGCTTAGGGAGTACACAGTAAAGCAGGAGAGAACATAGATTCAAGATGTATTTGGGGGTAAAAACAGTAGGACTTGCTGTCAGTGTGAGAGGTAAAGGAGAGGGAGGAACTAAGGCTGAACTCTAGGTTTTGGACTGGATGGTGATGCCATTGATTGACACAGAAAAGACAGAAGTTTGGGGAAGGGAGTGAGATCAAGGGTTTGGATGTGTTAAATTTAAGATGTGTATGAACCATTAAAAAGAGATGACAAATCAGCGGGTAGACATGAGTCTGGAGCACAGGGGTAAGGTCAGGACTTGGATTTCAATTTGAGAATTATAGATACACAGATGTTATTTAAAGCCACAGGAATAGACAGGATTCTCCTCACTGGCCAAAATATGAGGAACTCTAAAGTTAGAGGTCAGCTAGAAGGAAAGAAGACTGAGGAGAAGTAGTAAAAGAGGTAGGAGAAAAACCAACAGCATTAGCGTTTATACAGGGCTTACTGTATGCCAGGCATATTCAAAGCACTTGGTGGCTTCATGGAAGCAAAGAGAAAAATGTTTTTCTTTTATTCCTCCCTTTCCAGTCTCTCCTGTTACTTTCACCCCTAAATTAAAAAGGTTTAGGCGCAAAAGTGATTCTCAGCTTTTATTTGTAATTAATTTTATAGTAATCTTGTACTGTTATAATTACTATAGTGTACATTCATTGGAAAAATTTCAAACAGCACAGTACAGGGAAGCTAAATGTGGAAAGTAAAGGTCCTCATCAGCTTTCCTTCCTAGGCTCACCCACCAGAGGTAATCATTAACAGTTTCTTGTATATCCTCCAGGAATGTTCTGCACACACCCCCACATGCACGCAAATACCATCTCTCTCTCTTGCCCTCTCTCTGTATACGTACACATATGTTTAATTCTGCAAGTTGCTTTAAAACTCAATACCTTTTGGAGGTATTTATATATCAGCATATTTAGATACAATTTACTTTTTAAAAAACGAGTAATATCCCATTGTATTAATATTCCATAATTTAAGTTCCTCTATTGATGGACAATCAGAATGTTTTTTTTTCTTGCCACACACACACAAAAATTGCTGCTAAAAATCTTTGTAGATAAATCCTTGGATATTGGTGCAAAAATAATTGTTGCATACTTCCTTAGTGGTGAAATTGCTGAATCAATCCGCTCAAGCCTCTCATATTGTAAAATTACTCCCCCTAAAAGGTTACAATAATGACATTCTTACATCATTTGCTTACGTCTTGGTACACATTTGGTATTAAGCGACTTCACAAGTTTGCCGATCTAAATACATGGAAAAAAATGGCGTCATGTTGTTTTTATTTGGGTCTCTATATGAGTAGGGCAGCAAGACCTGATTGTTAAACGTGCAAGTTCTTAAGTTAAACTCCCTGGGGCTGGATCCTACCTCTTCCTTGTAAAATGTGTGGTCTCAGGCTTGTTGGGTCTATTTCCTCGTCTCCAAAAAAGGAGTAAAGCGAGCACACATCTTTAGGCTTAAACAAGACACGTAGGAATACAGGAAGCCCTTCTTATACGTTCGCTACTAGCGGTACTGATCCTAACTTTTTTGAAGCCGTGCTCGCTCTGGTACTTTATTTTTGGTGTACTCCTCCAACCAACCAACCACAGAATTCTGTCGTTGCCTGTAATTAGAAATGAGAGGAAAACTGGCTCCGCTTGCTCAAAAATCTCCTCCCTTCGCCTCAACGCTGCCTTAGAATCACTGGTTTAAATGTCAACGTAAAGGAATGAGTTGCAATATTCAAGCAACATGCAAAGTGGACACCTGGTCTGAGTACGTCCCGGCGGCCAGGACCCGCCGTTTTCGGTATAAGGAACACCAGATAGCAATACCTAACGCTACCTAACAAACGTTTCTCCACCCACAGCGCCATTAGTCGTTAAGTTTGCAGTGCCGAAAAGCTCAAAGAGAACGCTGCTTAAAACAGGAATACAATTGCATATCCACCCACTACACGCAAAGGGCCCGGGACGCGCCTTCACAGCCCCGCCTCAACCGGAAGTGACGCACCGTGCCGACTATTTCTTCCGCCGTCCGCCGGTGGCGAGGCCCAGGCTATCGCGGGGTGTGCAGCGGCATCGCGGCCAGTAGAGGGATTCTGGGTAACGGCCCTGGCCCCGGGCTGGGCTTCTGGCTTGGCGCAGCGGGTTCCACTCACGCCAAGTCTGTTGGCAGTGGCAGTTGTAGGGCCGGGGGCGGTTGTAGGACCCGGAGCAGCCGGACATGGAGCAACCGTGGCCGCCTCCGGGACCCTGGAGCCTCCCTCGGGCCGAGGGTGAGGCTGAGGAAGAGAGTGACTTGGACGTGTTCCCCAGTTCTCCCCGCTGCACGCAGCTGCCGGGCGGCGGCGCCCAGGTGAGAGGGGGCCTGCGTTCTGCCGAGGGATGGAGTGGTGCTGTCCCCAAACCCCTGGAATGCCGCGTCTCCCAGACCCTCTTCTAAGCCTTTTTCTACGCCTACCTCACTGCCGGGGCCCGGGGATCTGATGCCTGATGCCATCCCACCCCTTTTATAGCATCTTCGGAGTGGAGACGGGGTGGCCATGTATTACCAGCCTCCACCTCCACGCACACTTTTTCTTTCATCTTGGCTGATTGCTGTTCACCCTTGGAAGACGTTCCTCCATCTCCCCTTCCTGACAGCACCCAGATTTGGGGCGGCTCATGGTGTAACATTGACCCTTTGTCCTCCTGTGAGAGGTTTTCCCCGAGCACTTTATTCTGTTAAAGGCTCTAGCATACTTGTGCACAGTTGATAGGAACAGTGAATGATTGTAGTTCAACGTCACACCGAGTCCTGACAAAGATTTCACATGCGATTTTAACCCATGTTGACAACTGAGTAAATTCTTCAAACCTCGCTTTTGACGCTGGCGTACACCTCTCCCATTCGCGTGACCATCTTTGCCTTACTGTTTAGTTTTGCTTCACGTCATTCTCCAGTGAAAATATATACGCATATACTTGCCTTTTCCTTCAGACTTCTCTTAGGTTCCTGGTATTTACTTGTGTTTTCAATCCAGCTTTCCTGCCTTCCTGCCATTGAAACGTATCCAAATGTGATATACTACTAAGGATTTTTCAGGGACCTATCTTAGGGGATACTTACATACTCGCATCACCTTTTCCTGGTTTTTTTTTTTTTCTCCAAATCCGTGTGTGTTTTGGAAGTATATTTCAGGATCACAGTCTAAACACTAATATATTCAATGGATCATAGGTGTCTGTCGCCTTCTTGCAAAATGGGGTTCCCAAGAGTGTAACAGATTTAATAGTAGTTTTCCTCTCAACTTATTTTGCTAGATGTTAATGAGGATGAGTTAAATTGTTTGCCAGTAAGCGTGAGATTATCAGTCTTATGCCCAGCTAACGGGGTAGTTGGCTTCACACAGAGAAAAATGCTGTTTCATAACCACTGTCTGTACTTTGGCCAGCTAGTCACTGGGGAGCTACAAGACATTTTTTAGGAGGACAGAATGAGAGTTGATGGGTCCATCATTAGTCACCCACTAATTTTGGATCACCAGTGTCGTCTTTATATACAAAATGTATTATAAGCATATGATGTGTTAGGGAGGAAAAAAGAGTGAACAGCAGATGCCATTGTCAATTTGGAAGGCATATGAAGAGGAAAAAGGGTGTCAAGAATTTCAGTGCATTGTGGTTGAATTACAGAAGTAATCTAGAGAAATATCTGTATGTTAATTTCTTACTTGTGCACTTATAAATTTGTTTAACTGAAAAAGATTTTAGAAGTGAGTAAGCTTATCTCTTTCATTAAAAGTGATTTCCCTGAGACCGTATAACTAGTTAGTGGCCAGGTTAAAACTAGAACCCACTTATGACTCCTAGTCCAGTATATTTTCCCACCTACTGCACTGCCCACCCTGTGAAGTACTGTAAAACTTTGTCTGAAACTACCTTTAAATGGTATTAAAATTTGCAAAGTGGGTCAGGTGCAGTGGCTTATGACTGTAATCCCACGCTTTGGGAGGCTGAGGCGGGTGGATCACCTGAAGTCGAGAGTTTGAGACCAGCCTGAACAACATGGAGAAACCCCGTCTCCACTAAAAATACAAAATTAACCCGGCGTGGTGGTGCATACAAAATCAGCTGGGTGTGGTGGCGGGTGTGTGTGATCCTGGCTACTCAGGAGGCTGAGGCAAGAGAATTGTTGGAGGCAGAGGTTGCAGTGAGCCTAGATCACACCATTGCACTCCAGCCTGAGCAACAAGAGTGAAACCCTGTCTCAAAAAAAAAAAAAAAATTTGCGAAGTAATTATTAATTCTAAGTTCATGTGTTTATTACAAACCTACTTATTGGTCTTGCTGGCTTTAAGACTTAAATTTTTGGATTGGAATATTTGGAAAAAAATAAAATGTTTAATCAATTAACATTTTATAATCCTAAAAAACAGCTTTGGCTTAATTTTATCAAATAAGGGGGATCTAGACTTCTTAATGTATTATGTGATATGTAATTCTTAGATCCAATTAATGTAAAGGCAGATCATGTTTAATGTCTCTCTAAAACTTCTGTATGGTCATGGATTAGAATGTGACCTAATATTTTATATAATCATCTGAATACATGTTGGATAGTTTGCCCAAATAACCAAATGTTGTCTGGGTAGTTTGTGGAGAATTAAAACATAAATTATATTTAGAATTGTTTGATTTGAGAAAAGAATATTTACTCCCAAATAATTTGAAAATGCAAGATAATTTCTGTTTATCCATATAACCATATTACTTTTCTTGATATATTGTCTTCTTTTTCCTTTTTTTTTTTTTTTTTGAGACGGTGTCTTGCTGTGTTGCCCAGGCTGGAGTGCAATGGCACGATGTTGGCTCACCGCAACCTCTGCCTCCCAGGCTCAAGTGATTCTCCTGCTACAGCCTCCTGAGTAGTTGGGATTACAGGTGCCCACCACCGTGCCCAGCTAATTTTTTTTTTTTTTGAGATGGAGTCTCACTGTGTCACCCAGGCTGGAGTGCAGTGGCGCAGTCTCGGCTTACTGCAACCTCCGCCTCCCGGGTTCACACCATTCTCCTGCCTTAGCCTCCCAAGTAGCTGGGACTACAGATGCCCACCACCACGCCTGGCTAATTTTATTGTATTTTTAGTAGAGACAGGGTTTCACCATGTTAGCCAGAATGGTCTCGATCTCCTTCTCGTGAGCCACCTGCCTCGGCCTCCCGAAGTGCTGGGATTATAGGTGTGAGCCACCACTCCTGGCCACGCCCAGCTAATTTTAAAAATATTTTTAGTAGAGAAGGGGTTTTGCCATGTTGGCCAGGCTGGTTTCGAACTACTGACCTCAGATAATCTGCCCGCCTTGGCCTCCCAAAGTGCTGGGATTACAGGTGTGAGCCACTGAACCCAGCCAAAAGAAGTTTTGTATACAAAATTTCGTATATCTTTTCTTACAAAATAAATTTTATAGCTTAATTTTTCTCCTTTTCCTGGCCCTGTTTTAAGCATAGCTACTCTACAGTTATTCTTGATCCTATTCTAAGATAACAAAAAGTAAAAATAAATGTTTTATTTGGTTAGTTAGGGACATTGTTTATAGTACCTGGGCTCCAGACCTGCTGAATGAGCAAATAAAACATCTGAATAGCAACAGTGTCCACATTTGTCCCAGTACAAACCTGAGTTTGCCTGAAGACTCAGCTAAGAGGTAGGTCCTTGGTTGCTACTTGCCTCAGAATTGTTTACCACCACCAGTCAGTAAACAAATAAGCATGATATTGTATGAAAAACACCACAATAGAAATAGGCATAACTTGAGTGGGGAGAGACGGGGTAAGAAAAAGTTTAGGGTCTGCCAGAATCTGGATGAAGATAGGAGTTTCCGTAGGAGTTACCTCGAAGAAAGAGGATTGCCAAATTGAAGTGAGGGACAAGCGTGGGAAAGGGAAGAATAAACAAACAAGTAGAAGAGCAATTGGAACGGAGTCTAGAGAGGTAATGGGAAATGATATCACGAAGGGCTATGCCACCACGAAGGGCTATGCCACAGAGTATGTCCTTTATCCCAAAGCTAAGAATGAAAAAAAAGATCAGATTCATTTGTTTGAAAGATCACTCCAGTCTAGTGGAGTGGAGAATGGCTTGAGATAAGAGAGTCAGCATTTGTATAATTCACATGTGAGATTATAAGGGCTTGAATAGTAATGGAGATATGGGAATAGATTGGAGAGAGATTATTCTGAAGTTGATCTACATTTGACTAAGAAGTCATAAAGAATGTGCCTTCAGCTTTTGTTTTATAGAGCCAAGGAATATAGGCAATTGAATGTCTATCACAGTATTTTACATGTAGTAATTAAGTAAATATTAAAACTAATTACCACTGCTTTTGACTAGTACAGTCAGCAGGGTGGACCATTGGTACTTTTAAGAAATGTAACTTTGCGGCTGGGTGCAGTGGCTCACGCCTGTAATTCCAGCACTTTGGGAGGCCAAGGTAGGCAGATCACAAGGTCAAGAGATCGAGACCATCCTGGCCAACATGGTGAAACCCTGCCTCTACTAAAAATACAAAAATTACCTGGACATGGTGGCACGTGCCTGTAGTCCCAGGTACTTGGGAGGCTGAGGCAGGAAAATCATGTAAACCCCGGAGGCAGAGGTTGCAGTGAACTGAGATCGTACCTTTGCACTCTAGCCTGGTGACAGAGCGAGACTCCATCTCAAAATAGATAGATAGATAGATAGATAGATAGATAGATAGATAGATAGATAGAACTTTGCCTATTTTGATTAGGAATAAATTAAAGGATGTCTGTCTGATATAATCATTTATAAATAGAAATATCCAATAAGAACTTCTCAAATCACCAAGTTTTAGAAAAATACAGATAGAAAATAGAAACCAAGAAATGATTACTTCTAGATAAAAGGAGGTTTTTTTGTACTGAAGAATTTGGAGAACAAAATTATAAAGGCCTGGTTGTCAGCATGTTGAGTATTGAAGTGATAAACTAGATTTAAGCTTTGTTCTCGTTATTCTGCTTGTTCAAGATTATGAAGACTTAATTAAATGTTTGTTAAGCACTAACTTTATGCAAGACACTGTGATAGTTGCCAGGCTTTTGTTGCTGTTAGTTGTCAGGGGATAGGCATAAATTAACAAAGCAGTTTAGAATTTAGTTGATGAAACAAGGACTAAGATATAAAAACATGACTGCAGACCTGGAACACAGGATATACTATATACCAAAATATTGTACAGAAATCGTTTGAATTAAAAAAAATTGAACTGTGCTGCACGAACATCCATTGTTTCTTCATTTCTTACAAATATTGTTTTTATCCAGATGTATAGCCATGGAATTGAATTGGCTTGCCAAAAGCAGAAAGAGTTTGTAAAGAGCTCTGTGGCGTGCAAATGGAATCTTGCTGAAGCTCAACAGAAACTTGGTAGCTTAGCACTGCATAATTCTGAGTCCTTGGATCAGGAGCATGCCAAAGCACAAACAGCAGTATCAGAACTGAGGCAGCGGGAAGAAGAGTGGCGACAGAAAGAAGAAGCTCTAGTACAAAGAGAGAAGATGTGTCTGTGGAGCATGGATGCCATTAGCAAGGATGTTTTTAATAAGGTATGACCTTGTATTGAGCCATAATGAAAGAAGAAAAACTGAAGTGTTTGCACAAACCAGTTGTGCGTATTTGGTAGCAAAGCAGCAGAATCTCATAAACAGTGTTCAATTTTAAGTTTATGAAAGGTGCTTGAAAAGTTTATGAAAGTCAGAAAGTCTCAAAGCTCTTGCTGTAGAGCTGCAGACTCCAGGCAGTTAATTGAGCAGTCTGAAATACATATTTATATAAATGTACTGCCGAACAAATATTACATGTATTAAAATCATTCACAAAAATGTGATATTTATAAGGATGGGAAAATAGATCAGTTGTGAAATATTTTCCTCCACATCTCATATTTTGTACCCCTACATTGATTATCACTACTTTAGAGTTCCTTTAATGCAACCACCTTATTTTTATAAATGAAGCAACTAAGTAGAAAAATAAGTAGAGTGACTTAATAACTTAGTGGTGGGTTAAATATGAGAAATTCCTGACTGGGATGGAGAGATAAGATAATGAGAAGTGTTGAATATCCTTTATTCAGTGCCTTTAAGAATGAAGGCTTAGACTTTTAAAATCCCATGTTTTTCAAACTTCAGGGTTTTATACCTCAGTTTTCCATTTGAAAACTAGAGTTTCTAGAGATTGATTTTCAGATGCATGAAAAGGGGAGAAAAGGCAAAACTTCACGAACTAGTGTTTTAAATGTGGAATAAAATGATATTTATTGAAAAATAGGCCGGGCTTAGATGTCCATGCCTGTAATCCCAGCACTTTGAGAGGCCAAGGCAGGCAGATCACTTAAGTCCAGGAGTTCAAAACCAGTTTGGGTGACATGATGAAATCCTGTCTCTACAGAAAATACAAAAATTAGCTGAGTATGGTGGCATGTACCTGTAGTGCCTGTAGTCCCAGCTACTTAGGAGGCTGAGGCTCGAGGATTACTTGAACCCAGGAGGTAGAGATTGCAGTGAGCCGAGATTGTGCCACTACACTCCAGCCTGGGCAACAGTGAGACCCCGTCTCAAAAAAAGAAAAATTGTAGTTTGTATTAAGCCTTATTTTGGAGAACCATTTATAAAGAAGTCTGTGAACATGCTGATGGATACAGATATTTTGGTGTTCATTTTTTTCACTATCCCATAATGGCTGAAGGAAACACAGTTCACAGAGCTGAAAGCTTTTAGCTTTACCACAAAGGTGGATTTTGTATGTTATCCACTATGAGTGTTCTTTAGGCCTGAAATATGCAGAGAATAGGGAGAAAGAGGCCTTCAAGTGTCATCATTTTCCTTAATTAGCCCATGGATATATCATCTAGGAGTGAATTTGGACTTTAGACCTGTTTTCAGCCCTTTCATCGTGGAAAATTTCAACATACACAAAGTGAACAGATAAACCCCACCAGTCCACATCAATAACTGTCATCATTCTGCCATTCTCATTTCATCTATACCTTCGCCTACACCCATTCCTGCATTTTACTGTTATTTTTTGTTTAAATTTTGGGTAAGATTTATATACTTTGAGATGCACAAATCTTAAGTATAAAATTTTAACAAATAGATACATTTGTGTAGTCCACAATCCTTTGAATATATGAAATGTAGAACCTAGGAAAAAAGTATTTAAATCTTCAGTCTGTAATCTATGGGGCAATGAAATTCAGTCATTTTCTACTAATTTGTAAAGTGATACTTCTTTATATTTGTACTTCACCCTCAAGTTTCAGGGAGAGACTGGTCATTCTTGTCTAAGTCCACAATGAACCTTATCTTTAACCATTATTATTTTCTAGACTTCTCAGCACATAACCTACTTGTTAATTGTCCTCTTGGCATCTGCTTTCACCTACTCTCATGAGCTTTTTAAATTGCCTTTCCCTGGACCAGCTCTAGTTCTGCTACAGCAGTCAGTAACATACCTTGCCACTAGCCCTATCAGTACTTTAACAGTGAGTCATATCTTTCTCGACTTTCTCTGTGCCTCTACTAATTTATATATACTTTTTCTCCCCCTCCACAATGGGATCATTCTTTATCTGAGTCATTTGCTATATCTGTATATATTGTTTTAAGGGGTACATCTTAAGTGTTATTTTCTGTTCTGCATTTATATCCCAAAACTATTTAAAATAATCTTTTTCTTTCAGAAGGAATGTTCAAAGTAATATTTCTTGTTTTGTAAAGTTGATGTCTCTTCTTTAACACAGTGGTCACAAAGAAAATATTTTCATTTTGTCGCTGCTTTTAATTATTTCTTTAAACTTAGGTTCTAAGACAGCCTACATTTATCTCACAAATTAATTAGGACTATCTTTATGTTCCAGTCATTTGCTCAAAATCCTACACTGGTTTTGTCTGGGAGCTTGAGAGTTGAGAGGACTGGTCTAGATCTGCACTATCCAACTTGATAGCCACTAGCCACATGTGCTATTGAGTGCTTGAAATGTGGCTAGTCTGAATTGAGATGTGCTATAAGTGTAAAATACACACCGGATTCCAATGACTTAGTGCCAAAAAAAGTAAAATATTAATAATTGTTTTGTATTGCTTACATGTTGAAATAATAGGTTGGATATGTTAAGATAAATAAAATAATTTATTAATGTCATCTGTTTCTTTTTGCTTTTCAACGTGGCTAATAGAAAACTTTAAATTACATTTGCAACTTGGATTGTATTTCTATTGGACAGTGCTGGTCTAGATGGCAGACTGTATAATGAAAAAATATTTTATTTTGAAATATGTAAACTTTTGAGTGCTTCCTGATTATAAACTGGCAGTGATCTAGTTTGCAATTTTTATTTTTGGCAGTGATGATAACAGGGTATAAATATGATCACAGAATGTTCTAAGAAACTTCTGCCAGTTTTTCTAGCTAGATACAAACTTTATTCTTGGTATATTTTATGACTTATTTAACTGAAAATAAGTACTTCCTTAATAGAAATTTGTACTTGACTTTAAAAATCAAACTGTTTGGTCTCTTCTAAGAAGTTTATTAGAAATGCAACAAAGGGCCAGGCACAATGGCTTATGCCTGTAATACCAGCACGTTGGAAGGCCAAGGTGAAGGGATTGTGTGAACCAAGGAGTTCAAGACCAGCCTGGGCAACATAGCAAGACCTCGTCTCTACAAAAAATTTAAAAATTATCTGGGTATGGTGGCTCACGCCTGTAGTCCCAGCTACTCTGGAGGCTAAGGTGGGAGGATCACTTGACTCCAAGAGGTTGAGGCTGCAGTGAGTTATGATTGTGCCACTGTACTCCAGCCTGGGTGACAGAGCAAGACCCCATCTCAAAAAAACAAAAAAAAGACACGCAACAACAACGGTCTATTTCTGGTTTATGTCTTAAAGAATTTATAGTAAATATAGTTTATTCTCTATGTGCTTTGAATTTCTGAGTTTATTTCCAGCAAGAACTCGAAAGATTAGGCAAGAGTTGCAAATACTTATAAGAATTAAATAATGCACAAGTAAATTATTCATGTAAAATATAAAGGATGTTTCTATACCTGCTTTTAATTGGGAAATTCAGCTTACCAAAATGGTAATTCAGTTGTTTTTCTGCGTGATTTCCAAGATAAACCTATATCCACACATATATCATATGTATTTTTTTGTGAGACAGAGTGTTGCTCTGTCGCCCGGGCTGGAGTGCAATGGTATGATCTCAGCTCACTACAACCTCTGCCTCCTGGATCCACGCCATTCTCCTGCCTCAGCTTCCCGAGTAGCTGGGATTCCAGGCACCCGCCACCACGCCCAGCTGTTTTTTGTATTTTTAGTAGAGATGGGGTTTCAGTATGTTGGCCAGGCTGATCTCCAACTCCTGACTTCGTGATCCGCCCGCCTCGGCCTCCCAAAGTGCTGGGATTACAGGCGTGAGCCACCACACCCGGCCTCATACATCATTTTAAACAAAATTAATAAGACTCCCATATAAGAAAATTTTAATTTTTAAAAATAGTTTAACAGATGAATTTAATCATGTAATATCAGTGACACAGATGAATTTAATCATGTAATATCAGTATGATACTATACCACAAATATTGTCTACAAGAAGAATTGCTAGGTATTCAGTATCTGAGAAAGAAGATTCAATTAGAATTTAAAATCTGATTTAAATTTCTAAAATTTTTTCTTAGAGTTTTATTAATCAAGATAAAAGAAAAGACACAGAGGATGAAGATAAATCAGAATCATTTATGCAAAAATATGAGCAAAAAATCAGACATTTTGGTAAGTCTACTACTTGGGTTTCCTTCTTTGTAATATTTAGTATCATATGTACTTGTGTAAAAAATGGACTTATAAAAAGCCAAAAAGAAAAGTAGCAAACTCCAATTTTGTAGCTACTTCTGGCACAGCTGTATAGATCTTGTTTTAGAAATTTTTTTGGTTATAAATAAAATTAATTGACAGAGCGAACCAAATGGTAAAGACAAGCAAAAGTATTATTATATAGTACTACCTTCTAAGACAACTTTATGTATTCCATAGCCTCTTTCCATTTCCCAACTAGTCTTTGCTTTTTTCTTTTTCCTCTTTGCTTCCTTGGAATCTGATTATCTTATGGTTAAAAGATTATTCATTTTTTTTCAGGTTTTGGATATGATGCTTTATAATTCAGGCAGATCCTTGAACTGTTACTCAGATAAATATAGTAATAGAAATGTATATATAAAGAACTGAAAAATAGGCTTTTTCTATTGGGGAAAAAGGGTAAGAGGGGGTTTGATACAAGTGAAGGCTTCCCAGAGAAGCCAGCATCTGAGCTTGATTTTGAGGAACAGATAAGAGTTTTTCATGTATAAGGGAGGCAAGCCAACAGCAACAGCATGAGACAGGCAGTTAGGAAACAGCATGGTGTGTTCTGAGAAGTATAGGCAGCATGATACCGCTGGCATGAAAATGCTGCTGGGAAATGTTAGGAGTTAAGGTTTAAAACTTTTTTTTTAATTCCAAAGTAAAAACTTTTTTTTTTTAATTCCAAGTAGTATGTTAATTTAGTAAACATGGTTTTTATTTGTAATATAGTCATGAACTTTTTAAATGGCATTTTGAAATCTTTTTCCTATTGGTGTTTATTTACTCAAAATTTTTTGAATTTCATTTATGCTTCAATTATGTCAATACAATAAATATTACTTTCAATGTTTTCCCTTCCTTTTATGTAATTTATTCATAAAATATTCACTTTGCTCATACTTTTTGTTTTAAATAAAGAAAAAAGACTGTATTTAACTAAAAGAACAGTACTTGAAGAAATAAAGACAAAGTTTTTCTACAAATCATCAATGTGTATTATTTATAATAGAAAAAAAAATGAATATACAGGCCTCCCTTGGACAGATAGTAAAATCTTGAAATGAGCAGAGCCTTGAGTCATAAGGATAGAAGGCAAGAAATTTGCACATGAATCTTAGTTGTGATATGTGAATTGCCACTCCCGCCTACAGTGCTTGCTTTCTAGGCCCATGTTTTTCTGTTGAAGGAAAAATAGTACCATACTGATTGCTCTTTCAGAGCATGTACTGCATCTGGTGAAACAACATTCCTCAAGGTGTTTTCACCCAGCTGGCACTCTGAAAGTTGGTTGCTTTGAAGCCACGAGAAACCTAGTAAATGAGAAACAGTTCTTTCACTTTTGCTGTAAGCTGACTGCCTTGTTCAGAAGCAATTTTGTGTAGGAAAATATCCAAATATCACAAAGTGTTGTAACCCATCTGGCGCTATGTATCTTCAGCGTTTTATAAAACCTGCTTCTGGGTAGTGATGTTCGTTATGAGAACAGTGAATTTCATGAACCCTACAGTCTGCATTTCTTTTGCTGTAAAATGAGTTTCTGGGTCAAAAAATAATGTGGTATGGTGAATAATTCATTTAGTAAGACTGCAGATGTATTACTGATTAGAAGCATGGCAAGGAGGGAGGGCACTTCCACATCTAGAGTGGGATAGTTCAAGTGAGAAATTACCAGTCCCTCTGAGATGAAGTGGGGCCAAGGTAATCAACCTGCTACTTGATGGCTGGCTCATCTCTGCAGTGCATTGTGCCATAGTGAGATTTTGATGTTTTTTCCTACTGGCAAATTAGGTGTTCAGTGGCTAAACTGAATTAGGATACTAGAACATCCTTGATGGGGAAAGTCTACACTGTCAAATCTATGCATAATCACAAACTTGTGCCACCATGACCCCTGAATTTATAAAACTGTTGTGCAAATAATGAGATAGTTGAGGAAAAAACTGACTTAACATCCACAGGTGATTAATAAGCAATCATTTTGCCATTATGTGTTATGAACTTCCAATATACTATCTTGTAATAAATACCAGAACCTTGCTGTTTTCACACCCAACCAGACCAATAGCCATTCCCCGAGTCACATTGTGCCTATTTTTTTACTGGAAATGCATATTGACTTTAACTTCAGAGGAGATACATTACTTGCCACAGCACATTGGATCCCCAGCAATGTTACTAAGGTAGTAGGCTCCCAAAATTTTCATGTGTTTTATTTCCCACTCTGGAATAGATATATCTTAACAAGGGACCTGGAATACCTGCAATTTCTGCTTTACCAAGTTCCATCAGTGGAGAGTGGACCAACTTGTAGTCATGGGGAATTATAAGATAATAAAAATCCCTGTGGACTGAATTATGGCACTGAATTGATAGAGGTGTGAGACAAGACAGTGAAAATTTGTGGCTATACCTGCTTGATGGAAGATTTCTGATGTATGCTTATTGTGATGAAAGAAGAAAGCTTACCAAAATGATGACTATATGGGTATACTCCTTTATTTTGGTTTTTTGTTGTTGTTTAACTTTTGTTTTAAGTTCAGGGGTATGTGTGCAGGATGTGCAGGTTTGTTACATAGGTAAACGTGTGTCTTGGGGATTTGTTGTACAGATTATTTCATCATCCAGGTATTAAGCCTAGTATCCAGTAGTTATTTTTCCTGATCCTCCCACCCTCCGCCCTTCGGTAAGCTGCAGTGTGCATTGTTTTCCTGTATGTGTGCATGTATTCTCATCATTTAACTCCCACATAGGTGAGAACATGGGTATTTGGTTTTCTGTTCCTGTGTGAGTTTGCTTAGGATAATGGCTTCTGGTATACTCTTTTAAACACATCTGCAATAGGAGATGTAATTAAAGCTTCCAGTTGGAGGCTTTCTGGACTTGGATTGCATTCCAGACTCTTGGATGACATCGGCCTGGTGTGTGTGGGGGCTGTGTAGGGCTATAGGGCCTTCCCACCAGTGCTTCTCTGTGGTCTTATTTGTGCTTATATTCTTCAGAGTTTTTCCTAGCTTTTCCCTTATACAATTTGTTGACTACCTTTCTTGTGCTTTTACCCTTACAATTAGGTAGAATTTACCACCTAATGGTAAATGGTACCGTATATCATGGAATAGTATAAAGCATTGAAATCTGACTTTTTCCTCTACATTTGTATTTAGTTTATTAATATAGGTAATTCACATTTTATAAATATAAAATATTAATTTAGAAAGAAAGCCTTTTATCTCTTACATTTTACAACCATTATATTCAAAGTTATATGCATGTTTGACATCACTGGCTTTATGATCATCAGAGCTGCTTTTTGAGTCATCTAATTTTCAGAGCACATCATCTTCAGTTTTAGCCAAAGTTAGCTGTGATTCAGCTTTTTTTAATCTGTGTAGGATGTTGTCACTGGAAATTTTACCAAGAGCTATAAACATTTGCGCAAATACTATGATAGGATTTTTTTCATTTGTACTGACTATGAGTATTTGCAACCTCTTCAATGTAATTGTTTATTGCTTTTAAAAAACATATCAATATCTTATTTTTGAAAAACATTTAATATAAAGCATTCTTACATATGAAGTGAAGTGAATAGAAAATGTATATGATTTTAATTTTTTTTTTTTTTTTTGAGAGGAAATCTCGCTCTTGTCCCCCAGGCTGGAGTGCAGTGGTGTGATCTCTGCTCACTGCAGCCTCCACCTCCTGGGTTCAAGCGATTCTTCTGCCTCAGCCTCCCAAGTAGCCGGGATTACAGGCACCTGCCACCACGCTGGCTAATTTTTGTATTTTTAGTAGAGATGGGGTTTCACCATTTTGGCCAGGCTGGTCTTGAACTCCTGACCTCAGATGATCCGCCTGCCTCGGCCTCTCAAAGTGCTGGGATTACAGGTGTGAGCCACCACGCCCAGCCTTAATTTTGTTTTTTTAAAAAGTCATTCAAAAATATGCCTGGAAGGAAATACATCAAAATGTTAACAATAATGTCTTGTGGTAGAATTACAGATAACTTTTATTTTCTGGATTTTAAAAATTCTTCACAATAAATAAACTTTATTTTTATAATGCGAAAAAAAATTTTCAAAGACTTTATCCTAAGAATTCAAAATGGCTTAATGTTAGAAAACTCATTAATGTGATTCACCATATTAACTGATCGTAGTAGTATAACCACAGGACTCGGTGATCAATTTGATGTGGGAGAAATGGAAATGTCAGAGGAATTTCTAGAACGCTTGATTTGGTAACATGGAGCCTAGGAAGCACTGTAGGATGGCAGAGAGACAAGTATGGGTTTGGTTTCAAGTAAGATGGATTTATGTGCAGGCATATCAGTAGAAATGCATATGGTGGTAGATGATTGGAAATATAGGAGATCTGGAGTTTAGGAATATGGGAAATGATCATACAGCTTTCCTCAAGTAATTCACAAACTAGCTGGGAGATTTTTAGTACACATAGAAATTAAAATGAATTAGTGTAGTTTGTTAAAATTCTAAGCCTGGTATGGTGGTCATGCCTGTAATCCCAGCACTCTGAGAAACTGAGACTGGAGGATCACTTGAGCCCAGGGGTTCAAGACCAGCCTGGGCAACACAGTGAAACCTCATCTCTACAAAAAAAAAAAAAAAATTAGTTGTGTGTGGTGGCTTATACCTGTAGTCCCAGCTACTGCAGAGGCTGAGGTGGGAGGATCTCTTGTGCCCGGGAGGTTGAGGCTGCAATGAGTTGTGATTGCACCAGTGTACTCCAGCCTAGGCAACAGAGGAATACCCTGTCTCTCAAGATAAATAAATAAATTAATTAATAATAATAATTCTATAAGTATAATGAAAGAGGAAAGGGAAATCAGTAATAAGGACATGTGTATTTCAGGACCATTTTAGGAATCAGGTGGCATATGAAGGTTGATGATGGATTGAGATTTAGATGTTCACTAGGGAAATACATAGGTTAAAGCATATGATTAAAATATCTAAACTTGTCAAAGTGAGGTTTTCCAAGCATTCAGATAAATTGTTTGGCTAATTTAAAATGACTGTATTATCCTTAACCAAAGGATTAGCTAAATATTTTTAATGGGTATTTATTATTTATCGAGTATTTACTATGTCTCAGGCCCTGTTCTAAGTGCTTTATATGAATTAATAGCATTTAATTGTCACAAAAATCCTGAGTTAGGTACTGTTTTCAACCCTATTTTACAGATGAGGAAATGGAGGCCTATAAAGGGACTTGCCCACGATAGTAAAATGGTGAGGCCAGTATTTGAACCTGGGCCATTTAGCTCTAGTCTGTGTTCTCAGCCCCCATCTTAAATTGTTACTCTCCATTTGTATACAAGTTTGTTTACAAATTCCAAAATAATGTCAGTAATTTGAGGTATATGCTGTTCCACTGAGTTGTTGATTCTCTTTATGTGTTTATTTTTTGAGACAGAGTCTTTTTCTGTCACCAGGCTGGATTACAGTTACAAGATCATAGCTACTTCAGCCTCAATTTCCTAGGCTCAAGCAATCCTCCTGCCCCAGCCTCCCAAGCAGCTGGGACTACAGGTGTACTACACCACACCTGGGTAATTGTCTTTTTGTGTAGAGATAAGGTCTCATTTTGTTGCCTAGACTGACATAAAACTCCTGTGCTCAGGTGATTCTCCTGCCTCAGCCTCCCAAAGCGCTGGGATTATAGGTGTGAGCTACTGCGCCCCACCTGTCTTTGTTTTGTTCATAAAATTCCACACTGTTTCCACAAAGGTCTGTATCAACTACCTGTAACTGAACTTATCAATTTCATACTAATTCAATGTGCATTTTTGAAATCAAGTGATAGTATTTCTCAGATTTAAAAAAAAATGTATTTTCAATGTCAAGTGTTAATTTGTCTCAGGTATTAAATAGGTAGTTAAAAAATACTAACATTTGACCAGGAGTGGTGACTCACGCCTGTAATCTCAGCACTTTGGGAGGCTGAGGCGGGTGGATCATGAAGTTAGGAGTTCGAGACCAGCCTGACCAACATGGTGAAACCCTGTCTCTACTAAAAGTACAAAAATTAACTGGGCGTGGTGGCACATACCTGTAATGTTAGCTTCTCAGGAGGCTGAGGCAGGAGAATCACTTGAACCTGGGAGGCGGAGGTTGCAGTGAGCTGTGATCACTGCAACTCAGTTGCACTGAGCTGAGATGGAGCTGCACTCCATCCTGGGCAACAGAGCGAGACTCCGTCTCAACAAAAAGAAAAAAAAATTAACATTTAGTGATACCCTTCCCCATAGCTCCAAGTGTCAGGAACCCTTTTATTTCCTGCAAAATAAACCAGAATGGATAAGGCTTTTGTTATTTCAGGGAGTCACAATGCTGCCATGAAGAAGTAAACAAGAGGAGCAATGCTTTATTGTGGATGGTAGATAGAGTTGAAAATATTACCTCTCCAGAAGTGTAAGAAAGCTAAGGCAAAACTGCTTCATAGGATTTACTTTATGGGTTCAAGTGTAAGAAATAAGGATTGTGCTTTCTTTAAATCTGAGTCCCAGGAATCATTAGACTTTTTTAAAAGATAGGATTTTGCTCTGTCACTCAGGCTGAAGTGCAGTGGTGAGGTCATAGCTCACTGTAGCCTCCAACATCTGGGCTCAAGTTGTCCTCTCACCTCAGCCTCCCAAATAGTGGGGATTACACCATGCTGGCAATATTCTTCATACTTTAAGAAGTAGTTTTAAGTAACTTCCATAATCATTCTGTTTCTCAGAACTTCAAATGACCTAATCATTATATGCAAAGCATTGGGGAAATAACTTTATAAAGCTTAGAATACTCTATGAGAAAATGCTACAGTCTTTATCCTTTTTTTTTTTTAAGTCCTTTTAAGAGATGGGGTCTCACTGTATTGCCCAAGCTGGAGCACAGTGGTTCCATCATACCTTCTGCAGCCTCCAGCTCCTAGGCTCCCAAGTGATCCTGCCCCCTCAGCCTCCCAAGTAGCTGGGACTGCAGATGCACACTACCATGCCCAGCTAATTTTTAAACTTTTTCTGTAGAGACAGGGTCTTACTATGTTGCCAAGGTTGGCCTGCAACTCCTGGACTCCACCATTCCTCTGGCCTCAGACTCCAAAAGTGCTGAGATTACAAGCATGTGCCACCATGTCCAGCTTATCTCCTTTGAGACAGAGTCTGTTGCTCTGTCACCCAGGCTGGAGTGCAGTGGTGCAATCTCGGCTCGCTGCAACCTCCGCCTTCTGGGTTTAAGCAATCCTTGTTCCTCAGCCTTCCAAGTAGCTGGATTATAGGCGCCTGCCACCATGCCCAGCTAATTTTTCTATTTTTAGTAGAGACAACATTAAAAAGTCAACACTTTGCTGGTTCCGTGATTTCTTGGTGGTATTGACTTTGACCAAATTTCCTACTAATTTAGATAAAAGTGTAGATATAACTTAAATAGTATTTGGATTTCTTTGACATCTTGAAACAAAATGACAACCATTTTCAAATACGCTTAACTAATTTTTAAAAGACTTTGTTTATAAAAGACGTCATGAGTAAATGGCTTACATAATTAACTCTCAGTTTGCCCAAGACTGCAGGCATTCGTGGATGCAGGACTTTTTAATATTGAACTGGCTGCTCTGGCCTGATTAATTATCTGAAATAAAACTTTCTGTGAATTTTAGGAGCTTTTTCCAGTCTACTAAGTGTTGCTTTAAAGAGTATTGTCCCTCACTTGCTCTTTTACCATAGTCTGTTGCTCTGGTAATATGAATTGTCTTTAAAGAGAATCATTTAAAAATACTATTGAGAGATTAATGAATTAAGAATTGTTGGTATTTCTTCCCTTATAGGAAGAAAGAAAATATTTGACACTTACGGTTCAATTCTTTTTTTTACAGGTATGTTGAGTCGATGGGATGATAGTCAGAGATTTTTGTCTGACCATCCATACCTTGTATGTGAAGAAACTGCTAAATATCTTATTTTATGGTGTTTTCACCTAGAAGCTGAGAAGGTATTATTATGTGAACCTTGAGTTTCTGGGAACCTTAGTGGAAATCTGATTTCATACTTTATTGATGTTTTGTTTTGTTTTCTACATTAAGTCCTTTAAAAGAAAGCAGGAAGGTCATTAGATGAAATTACTATTTTTTGCTTTCAGATCTACTTGCGTTTAATGTGAGATTTTGTTGTTGTTGTTGTTTCAGTTAGCATACAGAAACTTTTCCACTATGCTTTCTCTGCCACTCCACCCCATCTCTCTTGTTTTCATATTGCTATAATCCTTTTCAAACTAATTTGAAAGTTGTATTTTAAAAATCCAGACAGTAATCATGGTATTAAATCAAGTTCAGAGCATGGTCTTCCTTTAGTTATTCTGGTCCACATACAAATAATAAAAAAAAAAAAAACTAAGATATACTCTTTATATGTTTGTAAAGTATTTGACTTATAACTAAAGAGAGTAAAATCAAAAATATTCTAAAAATTCAAAATTTGAATCAGTATGCCAATTAAATATATTAATATATTTGTTTCTTATATCATTTAAATCTTTTTCAGAAAGGGGCTTTAATGGAACAAATAGCACATCAAGCTGTTGTAATGCAGTTTATTATGGAAATGGCCAAAAACTGTAATGTGGATCCAAGAGGGTGTTTTCGTTTATTTTTCCAGAAAGCCAAAGTAAGTAATTATTTGATATAATAAATGGGAAGATTTGGTACCAGCTGAGACCTCTTTGTTCTATTCATATCAATAGAAGGCATCCAAGCAGGATGCCACAGGCTAAATTCTGTAGATTTTCTTGTGAAAAGGAAATTTATATTGCTAATTTCTTGCTAATTTAAACTTAAAAGAGCTATATAAGAGGCTGTACTACAGCATGTATATGAAATTGAGACCCATTTAAATGAATGTGTATACTCAGGAAACTTGTGTTCTATCATTAATTCATTCAGTAAATGTTGAGTGCCTAATGCAAAGCACAGCTGTTTCAGATGCTCAGGATGCATTATTGAGCAAAATAATACAGGATTCTTCATGTGTAGAACTCAGCAGTTTAATGAGAAATCAGACTTTTATAAAGAAAAAATAGGAAGCAACCTAAAAATTCAGCAATTAAGGGAATAGTTAAAAATACCCATGGTACATAGAATGTTATGTACCCTTTAAAATTATATTTATGGAACATTTGTAATGAGCTGAAGACATGCTTATGCTATAAATTCACAGGAAGCAGTACATGTTAGATGATGTTGGCGATGTTGAGGAAAAATAGATGTCTAGAAAGATTAAGTACCCTTTCACACTCACAAGATTTGCAGTAATTTAAAAGCTGCCCAAGAAGTAGAGCAATAAGAATTTGCATTCACTGCTAGTGGAAGTATAAATTGGAACAACCACTTTACAGAATTTCCTAGTAAAGTTGAACAAGTGCCTGCCTTAACATCCAGAAATTCTCCTAGGTGTATACACCCTAGAGAGTAGATTCTCAAGGTGTGGTCCAGGAACCCCGAGGGGCTTCATGACCTTTTCAGGAGGTTCTCTGTCCAAACTATTTTCACAATAATATCAAGATGTTATTTTTTTCATTTTCATTCTCTCAGTAGTGTACAATAGAGATTAATGTGGAAGTACAAATATGAGAATCTAGCCATCTTCTGTAAAGCCAGACATTAGATTTAGAAAAATTGAAGGAAAAAGAAAAAATAGCTCTCTTCTCACTAAATTTTTTTGTTTTGGAAAACAATTTTTTTTAAATTAAAATGTTATTAATGGTAGTGTAATGAGTTTGTCATTGTTATTTTTAGTTAATGTTTTTAAAATTCCTCAGTTTTCATGTCTAACAGTAAATACTGACAGATATAACTCACATAAACAGAAGCTCTTTAGGGTCCTCAGTAATTTTCAAGATGTAAAGAGAACTGCTGCTCTAGCGAAACTCTAACACATATGTACTAGATTGCCGTAGTGTTTATAGTAGATTGTTCATAATAGCAAAAACCTGGGAACAATGAATAAATTGTGGTATAGGTTGAGTATTCCTAATCCAAAATCCATAATGCTCCAAAATCCAAAACTTTTTGAGCATTGACATGACACTCAAAGGAAATACTCACAGATTTTATGTTTTCAATTTAGAGATGTTCAACTGGTAGGTATAATGCAAATATTCCCATATCTGAAAAAATTCACAATCTGAAAAACTTCTGGTGCCAAGCATTTTAGATATGCGACCTGTATATTCATTCTGTAAAATACTAGCCAACATCAGCATGGATGGAAAACAAGAGAGTGAATCAAACAAACCACAGAGTGATGTATCTGTTTAGATAGATACTAAATGGATATATCTAGTATCAACGTTCTTATTTTGTATTTTTTTAATAACAGGCAGAACTAAATAATATATTGTTGAAGGATGCATATATAAGCAGTAAAACTAAAGTAAAGGAATAATTAAGAAGACAAAAGTTACAATAATGATAACCTCAGGGAGGGAGGGGAAATGCTCTTGGGAACTGGTTTCTAGGATATACTAGTAATGATCTATTGCCTAATTTCTACGGGCACATAGTGGGGGTGTTGCTGAATAAACTGTGCGTTATGTCTTTTACATGCTCTTCTGCACATAGGATATATTCAAACATATACAATTAGAAGTTAAAAGGAAATATACCAAAAGTTTAACTTTGGTTATACTTGTGTGGTGGAATTATAAATAATTTCCATTTTCTTTTTCATGTACTACAATGAACATTTCCTTTTATAAACATAAAATTATTATTTGTATATTTTAAAAAACTGTCAATGTGGCAGTAGTCCTAACTTGAATACCCTAAACTCTTCTGAAATGCAACTGAAACACGAAGTTTTCCTGAAACAGTTGAACTTTAATAGCAAATGCTTGACTTGGTATTTTAGCTAGGCTGCTTCTGGTGACTAGTCTAAACTTTTGTTTGTTTTTAGAGACAAGGTCCTGCTCTGTCACTCAGGTTAGAGTGCAGTGGTGCAATCATTGCTCACTGCAGCCTTGAATGCCTGGGCTCAAGCAATCCTCCTGTCTTAGATTCCCAGGTAGCTGGGACTACAGGCACATTGCACCATCCCCAGCTAATTTTTTGTAGAGACATGGTCTCACTGTATTGCCCAGGCTGGTCTCGAACTTCTGGGCTCAAGCTGTCCTCTTGCCTTAACCTTCCAAAATGTACAGGCATGAGCCACCACACCTCGTCTCTTCTGAATTTTTACTTGACACTTAGGAGTAGTAAAAAACATAATTTCCTTTTCATCTTACATTTTGGATGTGTTTAAACTGGTGTTTAATAAAATAAGGGAACATGGCCAAATCATATATATTGTTTGACATTTACTTTAACAAAGTAAAACTGAAAGGCACTGGTCTTCAATCTTAACATTGTATTCTTAATGATACTTTTTTTAAAATTATGAAATAATCACTTTCATGGTATGCTTACTTTGTTCCAGGGACTATTCTAAGCACTTTACATGGATTAACTCATTAAATTCATATAATATTTTATGAGGATTACTATTGCTATCTTATGGGTGAAGAAATTGGCATAAAGAAATTAAGCAAGTGGCCCACACATTACTTAATAATACAAAATCTGTCATCACTATATCTAAATCCCTAAACCTTAAGCATGCAGTGAGGCCAGCAATTGTGCCTCTCAATTTTCAGAAAGAATACTTTTGGATATGACATACTGTGTGTCCACACAAGTTCTTATAAAGTGAGGTGCTAAAATGTAATTAAGGAAGTTCTTCCTAAATTAACAAGAAGATAGGATGGCAGCACAGAACATTCTCTGCGTTATTTCAATAGATGCTGATGCTGATAAGTAATCCACAGGTTTTAACCTGATTACACAACCTAAAATCCATTTGACAAGATCTCTCCCGCTACTTGAACTTAAAGTCTGCATTCTATTGGTAGGATAAATCTCTGTATAATTTCTCTATATTCAAAAGAAACATAAACAGAGGCAGCTGCCAATAGGGAGTTGCCTAAGAGTTCCACTCCCTCGACCTAAGTTATCATACTTTTTCTTTCTCTAATATTGAAAAGAAGGTACTTGCTTAACTAGAACAAGAAGATAGTTCCATAATGACGTTGACTGTTGAATTCTACTTGGTTTTCAAAGCTCTTATAAGTAGGGAATATAGAGTTAGAAAATTACTAGGAACAGGTAATAGTGCACCTTCATTAATTGTTGGAGGATTAAAAGGTTTTAAGAATATCCCTTGATTGTTTGGTAGTGGGAGGAAGATAGAATGAATTTGACAGATTAAATGAGGACTATTTTGGATCCTGTTAAGGATCCAGATAAATCAAGGAAAATACAGAGAAAGCCTTCTTTTCTTTTAGTCGTGTGCGTACGTATAAGGAGGGGTTGTTTTTTATTAGCTTATTTTGCTGAAGCAGAAGGAAATGGAGCAAACCAATTATTAATGTTCCTATAAATCAGGTAGTTTTCACAAATGTGACAGGGATCGTGGTGGTTTCTATATTTAGACTATTCACCTTATCATTACTTCCTCTACTTCAAACCTGTTATATGCTTTCTGGAATTTACTATGTCTAGAAATCTTGAAGAACACAGTCTTTGTTTTTTTTTTTGTTTGTTTGTTTGTTTTTTCTAGGCAGAGGAAGAAGGTTATTTTGAAGCATTCAAAAATGAACTTGAAGCTTTCAAGTCAAGAGTAAGACTTTATTCTCAATCACAAAGTTTTCATCCTATGACAGTTCAGAATCATGTTCCCCATTCTGGTGTTGGATCTATAGGTTTATTAGAATCCTTACCACAGGTAAGTTGGAAAAGTAAATATTTATTTTATAAGCATATTAGTTCACATAATTTTTGTTATTTTGCCAAACTTTTTTTTTTTTTAATATGTGTTACCATTTTACATATTCCTGCCTCAGAAGATAACTGTTGAATCTTACTTCATGCCATGTTTTGGTACCGAATCTCACCTCTTAAGTATTTAGAGATACCAGATTTCCTCTCCTTTTAATGTAGTAATGATTAGTTATACCTAACCATTCTTAAGAACAAATCTTAGCTATTGATCCTCTCAGTCATCAACTCTTCAAGATGGCTCCCTCAGGAACTTCCTTAAAACATCTCATCCTGAGTTAGAACTATGCCATTTTGATTTTTTTAGATGAATTAGCTTCAAAGTGGACATGCAAGTGGAACCAGTGTGATCTGTTGCTTAAGTTTATTTAGTATTTTCTTGTTAAATGTTGGTATTGTCTACCAGATGTAACATTTTTAGAACACATTAATGTAGCTGATAATATTGTATCTGGTAATATTGGCCAACTGTTTGAGCCTCTTCGAAGTCTTCAGTGGTTTGATCAAGGTAAAACCATGTCATATAGGCAGCATGAAAAAATTTGCATCAAAAAGGAGAAGTGATCAGACCACTGGTCTGCCTGATGCTAGTTAGGATTACAAGTTTAAGTTATTAGATAATTCCTACCCATTTGATTTTACTAGTAGCACTTTAATAGAGCCCAGTCATCTCTCATTTCCAGCCTCCAAGATTTTAAGACCAGCTTTAGCCAGTTTAATCTGTTGCCTACATTGTGAGAAGGAAAGTCTTATTCAAAAGACAATGCAAGGAGAGTCCTATATTTAGTTTTAAACCTCATAAAGTGCTAAAAATTGAGATTTTCAATGACCCAACCTTATGTCACTAATTTCACCATTCCACTTAACATGTATGTCCTTTAAGGAAAGTGATTGATCATATTTACCCCAGTCAAAAATATTATTCTCAGGAGTCTCTGAGCCTACTCTGGCTCTAGAGGCTGCCTGGGAAAAAAAAAAAAAGTCTCAAGGATGGAAATAAATGTTTGATTTTTAAATAATTACTAATGTTCCCCCTTAGTTAGATATGTAAGGAATATTCCCTCTACAAATTTTCTACAGATTATCTCTTAATTTTATTTAAATTCAGTGATGATTTTTCTCTTCAGTTCCTAAGAAATAGCCCATAGGGAAATAGTTTTTCCAGGGGAATTCTGGGACCAAGTCACTATGAAATCCATTATATAAACCTCTTGCAATTAAAATGTCACATGATGCATGGGAAGGAAAAAAGAGACTTTGGAAGGATGTAACTGATTCTAAACATAAGAGGGAAAGGTACACATTATAGTATCTTAGCCTTTGTTATCAAGAAGTTTCCTCTGGTTTGAGAGAAGTAAATCCTTGTTACACATATTAGATAGCAACTAATATCAGGTGCTAGGCATCCGTTATAGTCATAGGGGGACTAGAATTATACAATTCTGACACTTTTATATTGCTGATATTATCAGGGTTATTCAGATTTAATTAAGCTGGGCTAATCTCACGGTGGGAGACCAATTCCTTATGGTAAGCAGTTTGAGCATCCTGATGTAGTCCTTCTGAAGGATACAAGGCTGGATAAAATTTCAGTTAGATGCTTGCTACATGTGCAGAAAGGATTATCAACTAATTGAGGGAAATAAAATGAGAGGACACTTGAGGGACCAAATCATCAGTTTAGAGGTTTGGAAGAAAAATCTTACCATAATAACATCTCATTTTTATATCAGTTTATAGGTTGCAAAGCACTTTCACACATATTATTTAATCTTCTCAAATACCCTGTGATTCATTTTCATTCATTTCTATAGATGAGTAAACTGAAATTCATAGAACTTAAGTAATTTGCCTGAAGTCAACACAATAAGTGATGAATCTAATGTTCTACTTTTGGATTTCTGTTATACTTCACTGCTTATTCACCTATACCACAGACTGTTGAGTCATATGTGTTAAGAATGTTACTAGATGAAAATATGGGACAGTCAATGAAATTTAAGTATAGATTAGGTTGGGTATACCGATTCCTTCTATTTTTTTAAAGTCTCTGTATAGTATCTTACAGTTCTTAGGAAGATGGGTAGATGAGTTTTGGAGAATCTCCTCAGCCAATTGTGTTTTTCAAAGTTGTGTCATGGAAAACTGGAACCCAGTCTTAATAGAGTAATTGTAAGCTCTCTTCCAGAGAATTAGATTTGGATTGTCAGAAAAAGGGCTTAAAGCTATTTTTTTGGAGAATGAGACAACGTAGCAAGAATATTGGTCATTTTTGATAAAGCTTAAGTATGGGTAACCATTTAGCTTTTAATTTCTTTTTTTTAATAATTGACAGCAATTGTTTGAAATAAGCCAAATACCATTCACTATCCTTAGTTTTGAGAGGTCTAATCCAAGGCCTTTTGGATATAGATATAATAACAGTTACTTTAGGTTTATCCTATAGGCTAGCTTTTAATTTTACTAAATTGTGAATTTTGTTCTCCTTGAGGCTTGCTTTACTAAACAGAGGCAGGATTAAAACTGAGGCCCAGTGTGAGTGTCCCGTCTCAGTCAGTTGTCTCTGCTATTTCCTTCATAAAGACCTGATTGGGAATAATCCAAACTCCAGCTAGCTTTTTGACTTTTAGAATAAAGGAATCTCACAAAGTGTTGTACTTTCTTAGGAGGATCTTTAGAAAACCCTGCCTCCCCAACCTCCTATTGGATGGTGAGGTTTAAGACATCTATCCTGTTTGACTATTGTCCTCATTGGTGTTTATTAAATAAAATAAATACAAGTAAAACTAGTAATACAAGTGGTAAAAGTCTTTTTTTTTTTTTTTTTTTGAGATGGAGTCTTGCTCATCACCCAGGCTGGAGTGCAGTGGCGCCATCTCGGCTCACTGCAAGCTCCGCCTCCCGGGTTCACGCCATTCTCCTGTCTCAGCCTCCCGAGTAGCGGGGACTACAGGCGCCTGCCAACGCGCCCGGCTAATTTTTTGTATTTTTAGCAGAGACGGGGTTTCACTGTCTTAGCCAGGATGGTCTCGATCTCCTGACCTTGTGATCCGCCCGCCTCGGCCTCCCAAAGTGCTGGGATTACAGGCCTGAGCCACCGCGCCCGGCCAGTAAAAGTCTTAAGTAATTAGCAGACATTCGGAACAATTGAGTAGACAAAATTGAATTGGGGAAGAATTTTCTAAAGTTCTGGATCTTAAGGGCTATATCCTTATTCATGGTGCTTTAACAAATAATGGTTTTATTTTTGCATTTATTGAGTAAGATTTTATGTTTTCTATTCCCAGTTTTTGAAATTGACATAACATTTATGAGTGATGCTTGTTTAAAAAATCCCATGGTTTTATTCTGTTTAAAAAATAAGGGTGTAAATACCTCTCAAAAGTGTACAGATTTCTCACTGAGTTTGTTTTAACCTTTGTGAAACCATAGTACACCCTGAAGATATCCATAATTTTTACCCAGTAAATTTTTTTCTTCATTCAGATGATTTGCAGTTTTAGTATTTACTGTTATAATTAGATGGTAATCTTAAAAATGCATTGCTGACTTCAAACCATATTTAAATTATCAGTAGCTGTGTATATATAATCACATGGAAGTTGTAGCCTTGCCTTGTATGATTAAATGGAGAAGAAAGGTGGTATTTGTTAACATTTCTGTTTTTCACATGTATCATTCTTTTATCACATCTCATAGGTGACAGCATCCTATTTTTTTCTTTATTTTCTTGGAATTCAGCCCAAGTCTCTTTCCAAAGTCCATCTTCTTTCCTACTGCTGTACTACACTGCAGAGAAATAGGACTGTGAAACTGAATATTTATGTATGTGCTGTCATAAAACTTGTTATAATGCGTTTTCTCTCCCCCCCAATCCACCTTTTCTTTTTCCCCAGAATCCAGATTATCTTCAGTATTCTATCAATACAGCTCTCTGCAGCTTAAACTCAGTGGTACATAAAGAAGATGATGAGCCCAAAATGATGGACACTGTATAATTTGGTTAAGACTGCTGAGGCCAAGTGCTATTTTGTTACAAGAAAGGAAGAACTTGGCTATTTTCTTGACACTTTTATGGGTGCTGCACTTTATTTTTGTTTGGTTTTTGATGGGAGGGAAAGAGTACTGAAATGTTTTGTAAACTTTTTTTTAATGTGCTGCTAGGTTTTTTGTTTTGTTTTGTTCTGAAGAGAGGAGTGGTACCATATGTTGCAGGAAGTCAAACTGGACTTTTTGTGGCTACTAAATTTGTCTTTAATCTTATTGTTCTCAATTTTGGAATCAAGTATGAAAATCTGCACAAATGCAATGTTTACAAGAACTGGTTGATTCTGGGAGGCATCTGCTACAGTCTCTTTTTATATGGATATGTACATGTCCTATTCTACAAAAATGATTAAAGATAAAAACGTACTTGTATCCCACTGCTAATTTAGCTGTCAAATCTGGTATTTCATCACATTAAAAGCAATAAATCAGTAGTTGGTAATCTACTTTACTAAGTAAGTTGGGGGGTACAATTTTTAAAAGTCTTAACTCTTAAATACTTGACTTTCGGCACCATCAGTTAAATCCTTGACTATAATACAAATTCGATATAGACATTACATTTACCCTCAAATGATTCTCAAAACTATATTCCTTAGAATTTGATTTTACCCTGCTGACTTTAACAGTTATAGTAATATCAAAAGTGATGAGCTAATATAGATTTTCTTTTTAAATAAAAATAACTTCAAGCTCACTCTTTCTTAACATAGTCTGGGATCTCTCAGGGAGTAAGTTTTAAAAGAATACTAATGACTCGTAAGAACAAACAGGAATAATAATCTGATTTTTAAATTTGTGGTTATTGTTTCACTGTCACGTAGCCTTTTGAATTTTTTTTTTTGGTTTGTTTTTTGATGTAGCTTTTTAAAAAAGGACTCTTAAAAATGATTTTTTTTTTTTTTTTTAAAGCAAGAGAAATCTTGTAGTGCTAACTGTCTTCAGCTGCCAATTACCTATTTCTGAGAATTTGGTGACCCTTACTGGTAATGACGGCATTTACAACATTTGGCATTTCCCGTTTTTCAGCTCAGTTACCATAGAATGCTTCCAAGCTTTACTACTTCCTCTGTAAGTCATTTCAATTATGCCAGGATATTTGATGATTTAGTTTATGTAGAATTAGGTAACAAAGCTAATTATGCTATCCTTATTATTGAAGGATTAATCTTATGACTTAGACATGAGCTTTGGTTATATTTGGGTGTAGTCTTTGGCTAAGTACCCATTCAGACTAATAGCAAACACTTGGAAGGTGGCTAACTGGGACTGAGAATATATGTCTCAACTTGAGAAACCAAATAGTGCTAAGGGACTCAGGGTGATCAGACCTGTGACCTTGGCCTCATTTGTATTTTGTTTTAACTGAGGTGATCAGACACTTAGGACCCTAGAAATGGACTGGAATTATTGAATCTTCTTCTGTAACATCACAATCTTCCTGGTTTTCGAATAAAAGTCTTTTTGTGCTTTTGATATAAATATATACTCTATAATAAAATGTTTGACTAATTTACATAGTAGTGTTTGTCAGCCTGTACTTTTTTTTTTTTTTAAACCCATGACCTAGTCATAGACATTTTTTTCTTTTTGTTCTGTTCTGAAGCAAGCTCTTATTTTTCCCTTTCTACCAAATTGAGAGAATGGGCAGACACAGGAGCCATATTCCCAGTTTCACAGAAATGTTACTTGAATTATTTTCCCTTCTTTCCCAGGATTTACCTGTAAGCATTCAAATGGTTTTGAATTTCATTTTGCCTTCTTTAAGTTAGAGGTATTTAATGACTGAAGACTGGCGGGAGAGAAAGTATCAACAAACTGAGTAAACTATTCTTGAAGGGTTTTGTTTCTAAAACAGGAATTACTGAAAAGACATTCTTTGAAACTTGATTTATATATTTTTACTCGCAAAAGAAAATACTGTGTTTTGAGTATGTAAGTGTGATTGGGTTTGTTTTGGGAACCATTGACTGATGCCATAATTTGCACTTAAAGACCATAAATTACATAGTTACCTGTACTTTAGTACTAGAAACAGTAAATTGACATCCTTGAACTAAATCCTACCAAATGAAATTGTCCTTTTTTTGGTTTCTTAAGAAATAAAGAGTATACTAAGCAAAGGGATAATTTATATTTCAGGGTGGACAATTTACCCTAAACAAATTAAACCATGGAAAGTGCAAACACATGAATGAAACTTTTTTTTTACATCAAAATATCATCAAAGATTCTTGTTTCATTTGATAAAATTAATATTTGAATAAAAAAATTTTTTAAATCAAATAGCTGTCCATTTATTCTGTTAACTCTGTCATTTTTTCAGTGGTAGTGAAGATAATACTGACTTGAAATTATTACTCTTAGGTAGATGGGTAACATTCTCTTCCAAGTATACCATTAAGTGGACTCTTTCAAATTTTGCCTAATGAGCTCACAATCTCTTACAACTTTTCTTTAGGAAAATCAGGTCCTCCTCTTCTTTCAGACTGGCATATCATATTACCCTTTTAAAAATGAATGAACGTCCGGGCGTGGTAGTTCACACCTGTAATCCCAGCACTTTGGGAGGCAGAGGCGGCAGGGTCATGAGGTTAGGAGATCAAGACCATCCTGGCCAACATGGTGAAATGCCGTCTCTACCAAAAATACAAAAATTAGCTGGGCATGGTGGCACGTGGCTGTAGTCCCAGTTACTCGGGAGGCTGAGGCAGGAGAATTGCTTGAACCCCGGGAGGCAGAGGTTGCAGTGAGCCAAGATGGCGCCACTGCACTCCAGCCTGACAACAGAGTGAAACTCCATCTAAAAAATGAATGAACATGCTGCCCAAAGAACATGAATCTGTTTTAATAAGTGGATTTTCTTACAGGGTGAAAAAAGTTGATGGTAGGTTTAGGCAAGGTGATCCTGAAGTTAACCTTGGGGTATTTTCAGAGGAGAACAAAATGTCAGTTTACTTTTGTAAGTCAATCATGTATTTCAGTTCTTAAATTGGTGTGGGACAGAACCGAGGTACTTGTCTGGGTTGAGGTTAGGCTTTCCATTTCAGTTTTGCCACTATAGCAAACATACTTTTAACAAAACCCTTAAATCCACCCATTTCTCATCTGTAATGGACATGGACGTGTATATACAATTGCATAGCTCTGAGAAGTTGATTTATCTGAAAATTATTTGCTTACTGTGTGAGCCAAGGGGGTCAGCGGAGGGGGACACAAGGGTGAATATAAGTTCATTCTCGATTGTTTACCATCTAATATGAAGTGAAACCAGTCTCATAAGCTTTGAAGAATTAGACTTGTTTGATCTTCTCTAAATGTAGAAAATGATTTTTAAAATTCCCACATCTTTCACATAGTTAACAACAGCATGATTCTTCATGTTATTTACGCATCAGACATTTAACTTGGAATCCTTTAGAAAAAGATGACACTGCTGGACTGATTGACACTTTGGCATGACAGTTCATTCAGTGCTATATATGGAAAAACTCAGTGTTTATATCATTTACTGAGCTAAAAACAAAAAGCAGGAGGGGGATAAGGGCTCTACAAAGCATATTGGCTTTTACCAGAAGCTTTAAGCACAGCTACACTATTTTAACTGTTTAAAATTTTTTTAACCGTAACTTCCAAGATGAAAATCTTTAACTGCAAAGATAGGAAAGCTATTTCTACAGTTTATCAGGGTCTGAAGTTTTTTTTTTTTTTGGTCAATGAGAAGACTTAACATATTCTAAAATACAAATTCTTGCTGTTGGTTGCAAGTATAGCAATTTAACATAATTTTGAGATCTATAATTACAATGATTTGTTGTTAGTATAGGGCAGTTTTGTCACAAGTTATGAGGATCTGAAGTATCTTGCTAGAATGCCATTATATATAGCTGGGGGGAAAGTAGCCACAGGGTGGGGTTTAGAAATTTGAGCCAGTATTTAAACTTTCAAATGGAACTGACAAATTTCTGGATGGTGTTAACAACTGCCAGTTTGCATTTCCCACGGTACACTCTGCTTACAAAAGGTATAGCAAAATAACTTTTACTCTATAAAATAAGTGGGTTGAGGTGCTGTCCTCACTGGCTTTTTTTTTTTTTTTTTTTTTTTTTTTTGAGATGGAGTCTCCCTCTGTCGCCCAGGCTAGAGTGCAGTGGCACAATCTCGGCTCACTGCAACCTCCGCTTCCCGGGTTCACGCCATTCTCCTGCCTCAGCCTCCCGAGTAGCTGGGACTACAGGTGCCCGCCACCATGCCTGGCAAATTTTTTTTTTTTTTTCTGTATTTTTAGTAGAAACGGGGTTTCACTGTGTTAGCCAGGATGGTCTCAATCTCCTGACCTTATGATCCACTCGCCTTGGCCTCCCAAAGTGCTGGGATTACAGGCGTGAGCCACCACGCCCAGCCTCTCACTGGCTTTTAACAAAAGTATAATTAGTTTCTCCTAGCCATGGCATTCAGCTCCATACATGTATTTCCATGTGGTACATAAATCTTAATAATAGTCATTACAGAATTATTTTTTTGGGTGGGAGCAGTGACTTACACCTGTAATCCCAGCACTTGGGAAGCTGAATCGGGAAGATTGTTTGAGGCCAGGAGATAAGCCTGGGCAACGTATCGAGACACCATCTCTACAAAAAATAAAATTAGCCAGGCATGGTGGTGCACGCCTGTAGTTTTAGCTACTTGGGAAGCTGAGGTGGAAGAATCGCTTGAGCCCAGGAGTTCAAGGTTACAGCGACCCAATTATGCCATTGCACTCCAGTCTGGGCAATGGAGTGAGGCCTTGTCTAAAAAAAATAAAGAAAAATGTTGTATTATAGTCATATTCATTCCTAAAGTAATGAATGTACGTGCAAACTTTGGGCTGTTTTGGGGGTGGGGAGGGAATGGTCACAGGAAATAAGAGTCTTAATTCTCATAGCCATGTTCTTCCACTCCTCACTATGATTTCCAGATCCCCTAAGGGTATTATGAAGGCAGGCATGGCCACCATAGCAGGAGATGAAGTACTGCATAAACCGAAACCAGCCTATGGACTGTTTTAAGATCATTTATTAGAACAGTCATTCAGAAGCCATTGAGACATCAGGCAGCAGAAAGGAAGGTGGGATGGAGCAGGCCCTGTGAAGGACCAAGGACAAACAGCCACAGTTAGGAAATTTCATTTTATTCTGATAAAGACTGATGTATGCCGATAACCTAGTGATAATCCATAAGTTTGGTATTTCACAACAGTTTTTAGAAAGCACCTAAGATTAACATCCAAATAAGGCATTATAGAAAATTTTATAAAGAATGAAGTGTTTACTATAATTCTTTTAAAAAACCTTGGTTCATCTTGAAAGATCGATGAATTTTTTAAATATCAGAAGAAAAGGGAAATAAAAAATTTCCCCCAAAATACCTAAGAACCACTTACTGGCACTTGTATTTTAAGTACCTGGGAAAAAAAATGGAACTGATTTTTAAAGGCAGTAACAGCTTGTAAGAGGGCTTGTTTCATTTGACTTGGCATCAAGTAAACTAAGAGTAAATATGCCATGGAAGACATAATCAAATTTTTCCTCCACCTCTCATATTTCCCCACTTCTACCAGACCACACAGTACATCAGCAGCCATCCTTTAGATTCCAATTTTTAAATGGCTGCTCAGATGACACCAATAGAGTTCTTTCTCCTTAAAATATGGTGGCAGTGAATGCTAACAGGTACAGATTTCTTTGATCAGGAACAAAGAACTCCTTCAGGAAACTCGCTCACTTTCCTGGTCCTTGATAACCTATCATGTAAATTCTTTTTATTGGTACACTTGTTTACTAATTATGATTGATTGCTATTTATGCCAAGGGAGCATTTCCCAGGCATGCCTCATCTGTTCACTAACGACAAAGTATGCTTACTTTATTTACATAGTGCCACGGGTTTTCTCTTTTTTCTTTTCTTTTTTTTTTTTTTTTTGGCAGGGGAGATGGTACTATAACTTGTTATTTATCAGGGCAGATCATACATTTGGATCAAAAAGAAAAACCAGCAAGTAGATCCTAAAACACATTTCTTAACCTGAGTCATATTTGAAAACATAGACTTGAATTACATTTTGTTGAAAATTCATTCAACTTTGGTGCTTGTAAAAGCACTTATGTCAATTTCTGACATAAATCATAACCCTCAGTACATACGTATTTTCAAAGGAAACAAGTCATCTTAAAGTAATATTTTTCTATATGCTAATTGATACATTTTTATAGCAAATTGAAAATTCTGAGTAAACTAAAAGTATGCTTAACAAAATAAATACAGCATATATGGTTAACATATACATTTCTTAGTGTAAAGGCAGCAGTGAATTTGTGTCTCACAATAAATCTGTAAATTCAGTTGCTTTCTTTCTGGAATTTTATATAGTGTCTCACCATGTTCCACAATGCTAGAAATGTCTTTTTTGGCATCAATCTATGCAAAAATTTCTGATATTTTCCCCAAATGACATGTAACTTAAACTTTATCAACCACTTGTTAACTGAACAAAAAGTTAGACTACTACCAAATGCTCTTTTAATTTTGCTCTAACAGATGTTTGAAAAGTTCAGACATCACTGATGTTTTTGAGGATAACTGCATAAAATACCAGATGATTTCAAAGCATGAATTTTAGTATCCGACTCATTTGGCACATCCTTAGTATCCAGAATAAAATCAGTAGAAATAAAAGTAATATAATTTTCAAAGAATTCATACATACTGGAAGTCTTAGGAAAAGCAGCTTCTAAATGGAAGGACTAGGAGGTTTGCCCATCTTACTATTAATAGTTACACACATTTCTCCTCATGGAGTAACTGAAGCTTTCTGGCTTGTTTGTGGAACTTTAGTTTGTAGGAAAGCATACACATAGGGCCAAATCTTATTAGTTTCTGTTCCGGAGAATGTTTCCAACACTCCTTTTTTCCTAAAGATGAAACAAAAACAAAACAAACAAACACAGGTCTGAGTCTTCCTAATAAGCTCTTTCAAAGCTTTTCTGTAAATGATGATAATGTAGATTTAGGAGTCTTGGTAAGTATGGGTTTGTGTAATCAGGAGACAAAGGCACTTGGCCAGGCATTGGAAAATTTAGATTTTAGTTTCAGTTGTGCTCTCTGGCTTACATAAATGGGTGCTTAAAAAAATAACAGCACCTATCATTTATTTTATTTATTGAGCATGCACTGTGTGTCAAAGGCTGTGCTACATGCTTTACATATAATAGTTCGTTTAATCCTTTCCAAAGCTCAAATTTTCTTATTTTACTGATAAAAACATCTCTTTGTAATGTAACTTAGCCCAAATCACCAAGTTGGTAGTACATTTCCAAATAGAACCTGTTAAGATACCAGAACACCTGTCAGCTTTTTTTTCCTACTTACCTCCTTTGCAAAAGCTACTTTCTAATACTTGAGTATCTTTCCTTTTTGCCTAGGCCAACATTTATTTTTTCCTCTACTCCACTCTTCTGAATTTTAACAGAAAGGGGAATAAAAAGTGTTGGTTTTACTGGGTTTCCTATTGACTGTCTTCATTTCTCCAGAGGCAGATTTGTCTAGCTTGTCACTAGACCAGCAGCCAAAGCCTATTTTATTTACTCCAGTTTCCTGTGGATAATATGGTGAGGAGCGAGAATCGGAATCCTGGGGTTGCTTTTCAAGCCACACAGATTCCCTCCAGAGATTATGGCATTCCTTTTGCTAACACCCCTCGTCTAGCCCATGTGTACACCTACACATATACACCTACACATATACGCACTGGTTTAAAGGCTGCAAAAGGGCAACCTAAGAACTCTGGCTTATTACTTTATGAAAACAGGATCCCTCATACCTTTGCAGCCCTTCTTACTAGGTTTTCAGGGGTTTCACTAAGGACAAAAGCATTCCTTCTTGATACCTCATAAAATTCGCCACAGTTAACTTAAATAACACCCACTGTTTTCTTGGTAAGAAACATCTGCTAAGGAGGGAAATTATGCAAATACAGCATTCTTAGGATATTAGAAACCCCCCTGCTTCTAAATTCACTGCCACCTGGTACAGCTTTCAAGGGAGCAAGCTTCTTAACTGTTGTAAGCCTCTTGAAGAGCCACTTTAAAAATCAAGCCAGTGTCACAAGTGGGTTAATTACTGAGGGCGCAATTGCAGGCACCTATTCGATCCTAAATTGTGGGTGAACATTTGTCATTTTAATTTCTGTGTAATAAAATGGAACCAGCTTCAACAACTGGTCCTCCAAAGAGTAAGGGCATCATGTTGTTTGTAAACATAGACCAATTACTCTACAATGTCCCACAGCTAAGAGTTTTTTCTAAAACAACCAACAATACAACCATCAGCATTTTTAAATAACAATGCTATTACTAACATTCTTGCAAATAAACTTTCAGTTTTTAGTTAAGTCTCGCCCTAGTTCTATGTGTGGGAGCTGAGAATGAAAAGCTTGAATTAGGCTGGGTGTGGTGGCTCACGTCTGTAATCCCAGCACTTGGGAAGGCCAAGGAGGGTGGATCACTTGAGGTCAGGAGTTCAAGACCAGCCTGGCCAACATGGCAAAACCCCGTCTCTAGTAAAAATGCAAAAATTAGCTGGGCATGGTGGCACGCGCCTGTAGTCCTAGCTACTGGGGAGGCTGAGGCATGAGAATCTCTTGAACCTGGGATGCAGAGGCTGCAGTGAACTGAGATGGCACCACTGCACTCTAGCCTGACAGAGTGAGACTCTGTCTCAAAAAAGAGAGAGAGAGAAAAAGAGAGACAGAAGAGAAAGCAAAAGCAAAAGCAAAAGCTTGAATTAACAGCAAGAGGCAGCAAAAGCCAGAAGCAGCCTAGAAAGACTTCTCAGATATCTCCTAAGATAAGGACCCACATCATTCACTTCATCTTCGCAGCCTTCCTCGACTGCCCTTCCTACACTTTTTTTTTTTTTTTTTTTTTTTTTTTTTTTTTGAGATAGGGTCTCACTCTGACACCTGCACTCTGGACTGCAGTGGTGCAATCAGAGATCACTGCAGTCTCGACCTGCTGGGTCCAAGCAATCCTCTTAACTCAGACTCCCCAGTAGCTGGGACTATAGGCGTGTGCCACCATGCCTGGCTAATATATATATATATATATTTTTATGTTTTGTAGAGACAGAGTTTCACCATGTTGCCCAAGTTGATCTTGAATTCCCGCCTCTTCGATCCTCTTGCCCTTAGCCTACCAAAGTGCTGGGATTATAGGCATGAGCCACCGTCCCAGGCCCCTTCCCATATTTTGATATTTTGACAGAACAAATCCCATCAACCCCTGGTACTTCACCGCATTGGGGGATTATCTATTCATAGCCTTGCAGTGGTGGTGTTATCTGCCCAGCAACAATGCATTCTCCCTTCCTCTGGTTACTTTTGGGAAACAACCTCTCCACCAAACTCAGTTGACGAGGTTTAGGAGAGACTGTCCCCACTCCCCATCTTCAAGGATGGACATGATCAGAGCGAATCAGTGCCAACCCCAAGACTTTTGCTGGCAAAAGAGGCTCTTTGCTGCTGGGTTTTCTGACTAGTAGGAGGTAAACTGGAAAGTTGAGGAGCTGCTACACAGGGACTGCACACCTGAGACTGAAGCCAACACAGAACAATGGAGCTGAGTGACTGAGGCCTAATGATAGGTGTTTTTGAACACCTGGACCCATCCATCTATCTTTGACTTTTTAGTTATATTACCAATAAATTCCCCTTTTGCTTAAGCTGGTGTGAATTAGGTTCTTAGTTAATATAAGCACATATCACATTGTATGATAAATACTGTTTACCCAGCTCCCCACCTCACCCACATACATAGTTTCTTGGAGACTGACAGGGACTGGATCTAATTGTCCATGTGGACCAAGGGCCTGCCACAGTGTCAAGAGAGTAAACAATAATTGCTGACAATGAATGATTTAATAGACACCAGGGCTATTGTAGGACTTCCCAGGATCTCTCACTTAATTCCTTTAACAACCCTGTAAAGCAGATGCTATTTAATATTGCCTGACTTTACAAATAAGGGATTTGCAGCATGGAGGTTAAATAGCTTGCCTAGGGCAAAAGAGATGGTAATTTTCAGAACCAGCCTCATTAAACAAATGACAAAATTATAGTAACAGTTACTATAAAAAGCGGTTTGCCAACCTTGTAATTTTATGCTCCAGAAACAATTAAGATGGTTTGAAAGGCCACGCATGGTGGCTTATACCTATAATCCCAATGCTTTGGGAGGCCGAGGCATGAGGGTTGCTTGAAGCCAGGAGTTTGAGACTAGCCCGTGCAACATGGCAAGAGGCCCATCTCTAAAAAAAAAAATTTTTTTAATTGGCCAGGTGTGGTGGCACGGGCCTGTAAGTCCTGGCTACTTGGGAGGCTGAGATAGGAGAATTGCTGGAGCCCAGGAGTTCAAGGCTGCAGCGAACTATGAAAGAACCACTGCACTCCAGCCTGGGTGACAGAGTGAGACCTTGTCTCTAAAATAAATAAATAAATAAATAAATAAATAAATAAATAAATAAATAAATGAATGAATGAATGTTTGGAAACGGTTGCTTCAGATTTTTACTGCATACATGCCCTATTACAACAATAGTAATAGCTAACATTTCTATAGTGCTTTCTATGTGTCAGGAACAGTTCTAAGAGTTACCCATATTAATCTTTTAACCCTTTATTCTCTTCCCCAATTTATAGAGGAAAAAACAGGCAGAGGTTAAGCAGAAGGTGAAGGTGAAGATGGTGAGCTGGGACTTGAACTTAGGTATTCTGGCTTCAGAGTCTGTGTTCTGCCCATGATACTGTTTTGCCCTGATCAGGATCAGTATTCAGTAAGTACATAAATGAAAGGGGAGTAAATCCTCTGTAAGAAGTGGGAAGGCTCAGTAAGAAAACTGGACTATTTCTTAGCCTAAATCAAATACACATTCAGTACAGTTCCTATATGTGTTGCAGACAAAACAATGTTAAAATGTAAGCTTTTAAAGACTGCTAGCCAATCACAGAGTTGGAGGGATTAGCCGCCATCTGACATTCTTCCACACCATAGCATCCTGTATTGGCAAATGTGGTGGGCAATATTAGGTTTGCCTCCCCAGCATTCATTCCAGCCCTCCCTCCACTACCGATGATCCCCAGCTTACAATGATTCAACGCAGGATTTTTCAGTTTTATGATGGTGCAAAAGCAACATGCACTCAGTAGAAATTGTACCTCGAGCACCTGTACAACCATTCTGCTTTTCAATTTCAGTACAATATTCAGCAAATTATGTGAGATATTCAACACTTTATTACAAAACAGGCTTTGTGTTAGATGATTTCGCCCAACTGTAGGCTAATCTAAGTGTTCTGAGCACATTTAAGGCAGGCTAAGTTATGGTGCTTGGTATTTTCAAATTACAATGGATTTATCAGGACGTAATTTCATTGTAAATTGCGGAACATCTGCACGTAGCAGAGCTTGGGTGAGACTGTCGCACTGCCAACTCTAGATGTGGACTAGTCAGTGTAATTAGTGTGATCATTCCCACCCCAATGACTGGTTCTGCAGTGGGCAGTAACCCAAGCCTGTAACAGTTAGTGCCAGGCATTCCCTGACTGCAGTTCAAGTTGGCTCCATGTGAGTGGTGCTCTGGGCTTCTATTCACTGGAGGAAAGGTTACCCCTCAGCCCTTCACAGAAAAGGAAGCCCTAGCTGTTCCTGCAAATGTCTGCTACCATGCAGGAAGCCTAAGGACAAAGCCAATACACACAGGAAGGCAAAACCAAGAGAATGGCTACACTGATCAAACCCAGGTGTGACTGAAGCCCAACTTACCTTCTGGACTTCCGTTACACAAGTTAATGTATTTCCTTTATTTCTTAAGCCCATGTGAACTGGGCCTTTTGGCATTTTAGTATTTCAGCTGTAGAGGAAGGTAAATCAAAACTAGACTTAGGGCACCATTATGCAAGAGAAGTTCTGAAAAGCAAAAACTCACTGGTAATACTCCAGGACTGGCTTTGTTTGGTCTTCATAAGCCTTTAGTCTCTTGATAACCGTCTCTGGTTTATCATCCTCACGCTGAATGAGGGGCTCCCCAGTCAGGTCATCAATGCCCTAAACAGGATTAGAAAAGACTAGTATCAGATATCATATTTCTGAAGGATATTTTCATAAGCAGTTCAATTATTTTTAAACAAACATCTCTGTGCAAGTGCCAAGCACAAAAATGTGCTAACTTTTAAATAAATGGAATTCAACCTCAAGAGAGATCATCGCAACAGAAACAGGGGATGCCAGTTTCATTTCCACAGTTATCAGTCACTTTAGCCTTAGAGTAAAAGGTTTTCTAAGCAGCCTCTAAGTAAGTTCATATATATACAAAAAGATTCAGCTATAAACTGGGAATTTCAACTGCAAGTCCTAAATAAACCAAGGTGTTATGAATCTCTATCAGCCCAACTCCTAACACACTCCTTGGCAGAGTAGGAAATCAACAAATGTTTTTGAATCAGTAACAAACCCCTGTTGCTCCTGGGGCACCTTTAGCACCAAGCTCAGTGGACTAGATCAGTCAACCATACCAAGTAACCTGAGAATATACCCTCGGGAGTTTTGGTCTGGCAGAAGATTTCCAAGTTCACTAAACTTATGTCTGTTAGGGCAAGAGGACTCAGGGACAGTATGCTATATGACAGTGCCACAACAACTACTCACCACAGTTTTGGGAGGGTTGAATTCAATGTTGTAGACTCGGCCACTGGCAGGATGAATCCAGCGAGCAGTAAGGCGTTGTTTAATGACCTCAAAGGGCACATTCAGGTTAATCACTGTGTCGATTTGATAAGCTCTATCTAGGGCTTCTGCCTGTGCAAGGGTCCTTGGAAAACCTTTATAAAGTAAAAAAGAAAAAGAAAAAAGAAAGGAAGTATAGGTGCAGGGGGAGGTGGAGAGAGAAGAAAGAAAAAGAAAGAATTAATGTTGGACAAAAGGAGTGAGGCTCACCAGGCAGGTTGATCACAGCTGCAGTGCAACTGTGATGGTGTCCTGTCAACTTGACTAGGGCATGAGTGCCCAGATATTTGGCAAATATTATTCTGGGTATATCTGTCAGGCTGCTCTTATTATGAAATTATCATGTAAATAGGCAGACTGATAAAGTATATTGCCCTTCCTAATATGGGTGGGCCTTATCTAATCAATTTTAAGGCCTGAATAGAACAAAAGGCTGACCCTCACCCCAAAAACAAAGAATTCCTCCTGCCTGCTACCTCTAACTGGGACACAGGACTTTTCCTGCCTTTAAACTCAAACTGAACTCATGATCTTCACTCAAATTCCAGAGGCTGGCCAGGTGCAGTGGCTCACGCCTGTAATCCCAGTATTTTGGGAGGCCGAGGAGGGTGGATCACCTGAGGTCAGGAGTTCAAGACCAGCCTAGCCAACATGGTGAAATCCTATCTCTAAAAAAATACAAACATTAGCCGTGCATGATGGCAGGTGCCTGTAATCTCAACTAGTTGGGAGGCTGAGGTGGGAGAATCGCTTGAACCCGGGAGGGGAGGTTGCAGTGAACCAAGATTGCACCATTGCACTCTACCTGGGTGACAAAGCGAGACTCCTTCTCAAAAACAAACAAACAAACACTCCAGAGCCTATTTCTGAAATACGACAAAATGAAACTAAAGTCCAGCTAAAGAAACACTATTAATGCAAAAGGACAAAACCCTAACAGATAAGCAGATGTGTTACATAGCTAAACAATGTAGTTCAAAAATAGGCAAATGTACCTGATGAATGAATTCAGAAATACACCCAAACATAGTAGGGAATTTCAAATAATACTTTGATCACAAACTTTTGACTTTGCAATGTTGTTACTAAGAACATTTTGTTCAGAATACCAGAAAAAAATTAAAATTAGTAGAAATAATATATTTTCAAAAATGACAAAAGTTAGGCCAGGCATGGTGGCTCATCCCAGCACTTTGAGAGGCTAAGGCGGGAGGATTCCTTGAGCCCAGGAGTTTGAGACCAGCCTGGGCAACACAGCAAGACCCCTTCTCAGTAAATAAAAACAACAACAAAATTAGCAGCGCGTAGTGGCACATGCCTGTGGTCCCAGCTACTCAGAAGGCTGAGGCAGGAGGATCGCCTGAGCTCAGGAGATCAAGGCTGCAATAAGCCATGATGACACTGTGGTACCCCAGCCTGGTGACAGAGCAAAACACTGTCTCCATTTAAAAAAAAAAAAGTTAAAACTGCACATGCATAATTTGTTAGAGCAAAAATAATGTCTGAAAAATTACATTTTCTTATTAACAATGAAATGTAGAAAAATTTGCCAGTGACCTAGACCTTATAATGTGCTAAAATGACAATGATAATGACTAAAACGATACCCAGGAAACCTGGATTTGGGAGAAATAATGGCCCCCAAAGAAAGCGTATAATGACAAAATCTCAATCTATATAATTTTATAAAATAAAAATATAAAATTTATGCTGAAGTAAGTCACCCTGGTGAAAACAATTTTAGTACATTTAATAATAATAAATGGAGTTTAACAGCTAAATCTCGAGCACCTTCTAGATGCAAAGTACTGTATGTTAAATGTTTTACAAGGATCACTTCTTTTAACCATCATAACAACCCTAAGAGACATACTTTATTATTCCCACTTTATGAATGAGGAAACTAAGGTACAGTGAGGCTAGGTAACTTACTTTAGCCACAAAGCTTACAAAGTGATGGAAGTGGAATTTGAACACAAGCTGTCTTACCCAAATGTTCCTCAGTAGATTAGTCAAATTATGATACAGACACAAAATGCAAGCCCACGCATCTTTTATTTCATGAGGCAAATCTTGTGTTAAATATAGATTTATTCAACGAAAAAGCAAAATGCAAAACATGGTATGTGTATGTGTGTGCGTATTATACAAAAATATATATATATAACAATATTAGATACTACTTGTGGGGAGGGTAGCTAGAAACTTAACTCACATCTTATACCAAATATAGTAGCATCTGTGGGTTCCACATCTGGGCATTCAACCAACTTCAGATTGAAAGTATTCAGAAAAAAAAAAATGGATAGTTGCACCTGTACTGAACATGTAGACTTATTTTTCTTGTCATTATTCCCTAAATAATACATTATAACAACTCTTCACATAGCAATTACATTGTATTAGGTATTACAAGAAATCTGGAGATGATTTAAAGTACACAGGAGGCTAAGCAGATGTTACATGCAAACACTATACCATTTTATATAAGGAACTTGAGCATGCATGGATTTGGTATCCATAGGAGGTGGGTGGAATCGATACCCCTGAGGCTACTGAGGGACAATTGTACATTTCTGAATGTGTATGTATATGTTTTTAAATCATTAATTATAGAAAAAATCCTGATGAATTACATATTAAGAAATTAAAAGTAATTGTTACTAAAGGATGTGATCATTAAGGATTTTGAGCCTCTCTGTGAAACATTTACAACTTTCTTAATTTTTTAAAAGGAAAAGGTATTTTTGCAATAGAACAATGACAAAATCACAAACATTAGTGCTTCACATTCCTGGCCTGTCCCATATGGCTCGGTCTTTGGCCTTCCCCCGAGACCCTTACTGCTTACTGTGGGTTAGTGTCATGCATGACTTGACACTTTCCTGGGGCAGCATCACCAACCTACCTTGGTTTACCTTCTTCCTGCTGCCAAAGATGACCTGTCTCTCCACCCATGTAATCCTACTCATTCCTCAAGACCTCCCACAAACGGGAATGTTTTTCAGCCCCTTCCATCTCATAAAGAAGCAAGATTTTTCATTAAACTTTTTAAAACAAAATTTTTAATTATGAACCATGCAACATATTTTGTTTTAAAAAGGGGAAGAGGCCAGGTGTGATGGCTCATACTTGTAATCCCAGCACTTTTGGAGGCCGAGGTGGGCAGATCACTTGAGGCCAGGAGTTTAAGACCAGTCTGGCTGACATAGTGAAACCCTATCTCTACTAAAAATACAAAAATTAGCCATGTATGGCAGTGGGCGCCTGTAATCCCAGCTACTCAGGAGGCTGAAGCAAGAGAATCACTTGAACTGGGGAGGAGGAGGTTGCAGTGAGAGGAGATCACGCCATTGCACTCCAGCCTGGGCAACAGAGCCAGGCACTGTCTCAACTGAAAAGAAAAAAAAAACTGCCTACCTCTCCACTACATTACTCTCTGTTCACATCAAATTCTTTTTTTCTTTTCTGAGACGGAACGGAGTCTCGCTCTGTCTCCCCGGCTGGAGTGCAGTGGCACGATCTCGTTTCACTGCAAGCTCCGCCTCCCAGTTCAAGCAATTCCCCTGTCTCAGCCTCCCGAACAGCTGGGGTTATAGGTGTGTGCCATCACACCTGGCTAATTTTTGTATTTTTAGTGGAGATGGGGTTTCACCATGTTGGCCAGGCTGGTCTTGAACTCCTGACCTCAGGTGATCCACCCACCTTGGCCTCCCAAAGTGTTGGAATTACAGGCGTGAGCTACTGCTTCCGGTCCACATCAACTTCTAATTTACCTTTCAGCACTTATATCTGGGCTTATCCAAGTTTTTGTTTACTTGATTACTACTTGTCTTCTACTAGAATGTACTTTCCACAAGGACAAGGACTTCAGAACCTTCTTAGATAAAGCAAGCAAGTCAGGGCTGCAGGGCTTTGTGAGGGCAGCACTGAGTGCATGCATGCCTGTGTGCAAAGGTGGGTGAATGGGGTTGAGTAGGAGAGAAGACTAGATTAACTACCCTCTTCCAAAAAAGGATATTATGACTCAGATCTTCTTGAAGAAAAGGCTTATCCCAAGTTTATCCCAGTTTTAGTGAGAACTCTGGACTCAACTGAAACAAATCTCTTTTGTGTCCTCTCTATATTAACAAAACTAAAAATCAACCTACCCTCAAGGATTCTGCCATACCTCTGGCTATAGAAAGTTTACAGCTTATTGTAAATTACTCTTGGGTCCTGCTTCTTCTGTGGTGATCCTCCCATATCACAGAATATTCTCAAAGAAAGGGGAAAGGAACTAAAGTTATATCTGATGGGATCTTAGAAATCATGCAATTCACTTCCCTCTTTCCATTTGGATATAGAACTGGTCCCAGAGAAGAAGACCAGTTTCAGGATAGTCCCAAGCACCCCTCTCCCCCAACCGCCATCCTTGAAGTCCGTCCGAAGCTCATGAAATGCTCATTCTCCTGCCAGCACTCATTATTTTGGGCAGGTGAAATGCTCACGACACTCCACTTACCATCCAACAGCCAGCTATACTGGGTGAGATTTTTCAGCTCATGAAGGGCCAGCCGAGTCATGACATCATCTGGGATGAGTTTCCCTTGGTCAATGAAAGCCTTGGCTAACACGCCAATTTCTACAGCAAAGGGGGAAAAAAATCAGTAAGTGCATTTGTTTTATCCCATTCCAGGCACCTCGGAACGAGTTGCCCAAAGGGGAAGTCTGTATGGCATACTTATATGAAAATGTGCATCACCAACTTTTCTGATAAAAACAAAGGCTACAGCCAGGTGCAGTGGCTCACACCTGTAATCCCAGCACTTTGGGAGGCCAAGGCGGGTGGATCACCTGAGGTCAGGAGTTCAAGACTAGCCTGGCCAACATGGTGAAACCCCATCTCTATGGAAACACAAAAATTAGCCGGGCATGATGGCGGGTGCCTGTAATCTCAGCTACTTGGGAGTAGCTTGGATCTAGGCAAAAGGCGGGAGAATCACTTGAACTCAGGAGGCAGAGGTTGCAGTGAGCCGAGATCGTGCCATTGCACTTCAGCCCGGGCAACAAAGCAAGACTCCGTCTCAAAAACAAAAACAAAGGTTACAAAATAATCTAAACTTCAGATTCTTCATTATGGAAACATATATACATGTAAATATATAGACAGAAAAAAAATTGCAAAGGTATAGACCAATATGTTAATAGTAGTCATCTCTGTGTAATAGAATTGAGTGTTTTTAAAAAATATGTATGTACTTTTCTGTATTTTCTACCAGAAAAAACTATGAAATAGCTGAAATTATTTTCTTTTAAAATAAGAATTTGAAATCATCCTTATTCTGAATGATTGTTTAAATGCCTGCTATCATGTAGAGACTTTTCCAATCCTGTAAAATAGGTGCTGCTATTGTAACACAATTCCATTTTTAACCAGATTAGCATTGTGATTATGTCATATTTTTATTAACAAAACACTCTGGAAAATGATTTATGAACAGTTTAATAATATTACCTACAACTATATGTCACTCTTATGCAACAGCATTTTAATTTCTTCATGTTCCCTTACCAAACTATTTCTATACCTTCAGAACTCCAATACCATCATAATCTGCATATCTACAATTTTATGTTCTTTTTGTCACTTAGCATTATTTAGTAAATACTTTTCAGTAGTTTTATATAGTCATTTCAGGTAACGATATTACACTCCAAATATATTTAGAAATAAATATATAAAAATACACTTTATTACAGCAGTACTGTTGGACATTTAAATTGTATAAATTAGTCTTGATTTTTCCTCATCACCAAAGACTCTTCTTTTTTTGCTTTTCTTTTCTTTTTTTTTTTATTTCTCTTTGGGATTATTTGCAATGAATAAATTCCCAGATGTCAGATTAAAGGGTCAAGGTATATATGAACATTTTCCTAACTCTTGGTATGAATTGCCATACTGACCCCAAAACAGATTCTAAATTGTCAGATTCATGAAACTTTAGATTTTTAACCAAGAACAGATTCTAAATTGTCAGATTCATGAACCTTTAGGCTTTTAACTAAGAACAGTAACTGCATGGACACAGGCTGTCATGTGGCAGGTGTGCTGCTGGATTTGCAGACTGCACTTAGAAGAGGGTTTGGTAGATGTAGAGCTCAGGACACACTAAAACAGCCTTATACTTAACGTGTGAACCTCTTTGTCTCCAGGCTTTTGACCACTGCTCTGGGGAGGGAGAGCTTCAACCTCATGAACAGCATTTGGAAAAAAAACATAAAAACATGCAATTCTCTAGGGCCAAGTCCCAAAAAAACCTGTTATTGGCCTCTCCCCTCACCTCTTACTCTTCAGGCCAAGCCCTCTTCTAAATCCCCAACCAGCTGCAACAGATGGGTTAGAAGATGGGGTTAATTAATAAAGTACTTAATTTTATCAGTATATGAATAAGCCGTAAGAAAAGATTCTCTTGCCACTTCTATATAATGTTAGAGATTCTAGCCAAGGCAGTTAGTCCAGAAAAGGAAATAAAAAGCATCCAGAAAAAAAGAAGTAAACCTATGTCTAAAGCCAAGGGTTTGAGATCAGTCTAGGCAACATGGTGAGACCCCATCTATACAAAAGATTTAAAAATTAGCTGGGTGTGGTGGCACATGGCTGTAGTCTCAGCTGCTCAGGAGACTGACGCAGGAGGATTGCTTGAGCCCAGGAGGTCAAGGCTACAGTGAGCCATGATCACGCCACTGCACTCCAGCCTGGGCAACAGAGTGAGACCCTGTCTCAAAACAAAAAACAAAAAACAAACAAAAAAAAACATAGAATTGAAAGTCCAGAATTTATAGTAAACTGATTTTTAATAGGATGCCAAAACAAATGAAGAAAAAGTAGTCTTTTTAACAAATGCTCCTGGGACAAATAAATATCCAGATGAAAAAGAAAGAAGTTGGACCTCTACTATGTATAAAGTTAACTCAATATAGGTCATAAACCTAAATGTAAGCGCTAAAGCTACTAAACCTTTTTTTTTTTTTTTTTTTGAGATGGAGTCTCACTCTTGTCGCCCAGGCTGAAGTGCAATGATGTAATCTTGTCTCACTGCCAACTCCCCCTCCCAGGTTCAAGTGATTCTCTTGCCTCAGCCTCCCAAACAGCTGGGATTACAGGCACCCACCACCATGCCCAGCCAATTTTTGCATTTTCAGCAGAGACAGGGTTTCACCATGTTGGCCAGGCTCGAACTCCTGACCTCATCATCTGCCCGCCTTGGCCTCCCAAAGTGCTGGGATTACAGGTGTGAGCTACTGCGTCCAGCCTAAAAACTCTTAATAGAAAACACACGTATAAATCTTCAAAACTATGCATTAGGCAATGGTTTCTAGATATCAAACCAAGAACATAACAAAGGAAAAAAAATAGATACATTAGACTTCATTAGAATTAAAAACTTTGTGCTTCAAAAAACACCATTAAGAAAGTGAGGCCAGGTGCAGTGGCTCCTGCCTGCAATCTCAGCACTTTGGGAGGCTGAGGTGGGCGGATCACCTGAGGTCAGGAGTTCGAGACCAGCCTGGCCAACATGGTGAAACCCTATCTCTTAAAAAAGAAAAGAAATGAAAAGACATAGCATGGGATGGAAGAGAAATTTTGCAAATCATGTATCTTGTGAGGAATTGTATCTAGAACATCTAAAAAACTCTCACAACTCAACAATTTAAAAAAATTTTTAATGGGCATAGGATCTGAATACACATTTCTTCAAAGACGATATACAAATGGCCAATAAGCCCATGAACACATGATCAACGTCCTTAATCATTAGGGAAATCAAATGAAAGTCACAATGAGATACCACTTCACATTCACGAACATGGTTATAGTAAAAAAGACACATACAGGCCTACCCTGGAGATATTGTGGGTTTGGTTCCAGACCACCACAGTAAAGTGAATATGTAAGTCACACAAACTTTTTGGCTTCTCAGTGCATATAAAAGTTATATATTTACATTACATTGTAGACTATTAAATGCAATAGCATTATGTCTAAAATAACAATGTACCTACCTTAATTTAAAATAGTTTTATTGCTAAAAAATGTTAATGATCATCTGAGCCTTCAGCGAGTCTTAATCTTTTTGCTGGTGGAGGGTCTTGCCTCCATGGCTGATGGCTGCTGACTGATCAGGGTAGAGGTTGCTAAACGATGAGGTGGCTATGACAATTGCATAAAATAAGACAACAATAAAGTCTGCCTCATCAACTGACTCTTCTTTTCACCAAAAACTTCTCTGATGCATGCAGTGTTGTGTGATAGTATTTTATCCACAGTAGAACTTCTTTCAAAACTGTAATCTATCCTCTCAAACCCGCTGCTCCTTTTTCAACTAAGTTTAAGTCATATTCTAAATCCTTTGTTGCCATTTGAATAATGCTCACAGCATCTTCACCAGGACTAGATTCTATCTCAAGAAATCACGTTCTTTGCCCATTCATTAGAAGCAACTCCTCATCTATTCAAGTTTTATCATGAGATTGCAGCAATCCAGTCACATCTTCAGGCTCCACTTCTAATTCCAGTTCTCTTGCTGTTTCCACCATATATGTAATTACTTCCTACACTGAAGGCCTGAACCCCTTAAAGTCATCCATGAGGGTTGGAATCAACTTCTTCCAAACTCCTGTTAATGTTGACACTTTGACCTTCTTCCTGAATCATGAGTGTTCTTCCTGGCATCTAGAATGGCACATCCTTTCCCTAAGTTTTCGTGTTTACTTTGCCCAAATCCATCAGAGGAATCACTATCTATACAGCAGCTGAAACTCATGAAATGTATTTTTTAAATAATAAAACTTGACACTTGAAATTATTCCTTGATCCAAGGGCTACAGAATGGATGTTGTATCAGCAGGCGTGAAAACAACATGAATTTCCTTGTATATCTCCAGCAGAGCTTTTGGGTGACCATGTGCATTATCAATGAGCAGTAATGTTTTCAAATGAATCTTTTTCTCTGAACAATAGTTCTCAACAGTGGGCTTCAAATAGTCAGTAAACCATGCTATAAACAGATGTGTTGTCATCCAGGCTTTGTCATTCCATTTACAGAGCACAGGCAGGGTAGATTTAGATAATTTTCAAGGCCCTAGGATTTTTGGAATGGTAAATGAGCATTGGCTTCAACTTAAAGTCACCAGCTGCATTAGTCCCTAGCAAGAGAGTCTGCCTGTCCTTTGAAGCTTTGAAGTCAAGCATTGACTTCTCTTCTCCAGCAATGGAAGTCCTAGATGGCATCTTTTTCCAATGCAAGGCTGTTTTGTTTACATTGAAAATCTGTTTGTTAGTGTAGACACCTTCATCAATGATCTTAGCTAGATTTTTCTGGATAACTTGCTGCAGCTTCTGCATCAGCACTTGCATTTTCATGTTACAGAGACAGCTTCTTTCCTTAAACCTCATGAATCAACCTCTGCTAGCTTCAAATTTTTCTTCTGCAGCTTCAACACATCTCTCAGCCTTCACTGAACTGAAGAGAATTAGGGCCTTGCTCTGGATTGGGCTTTGGCTTTAGGGATGATGTGGCTGATTTGATCTTCTATCTAAACCACTCAAGCTTTCTCCGTATCAGTAACAAGGTTGTTTCACTTTCTTGTGCTCCAGTGTTTATTGGAGCAGCATTTTTAATTTCCTTCAAGGTCTTCCTTTGCATTTACAACTTGGCTAACTGGTGCAAGAAGCCTAGTTTCAGCCTGTCTTGGTTTTCAACATGTTTTCCTCACTAAGCTTAATCATTTCTAGCTTTTGATTTAAAGTGAGAGATGTGCCACTCTCTTCCTTTAACTTGAACACTTAGAGGCCACTGTAGGGGTATTAATTGGCCTAATTCAATATTGTGGTGTCTCAGGGAATAGGGAGGCTCGAGGAGAGGGAGAAAGACAAGGGAATGGCTGGTTAGTGGAGCAGTCGGAACACATACAACATTTATCAATTAAGTTTGCCATCTTATATGGGTGTAATTCATGGCACCCCAAAACAATTACAATAGTAACATCAAAGATCACTGATCACAGATCACTTTAACAGATATAATAATAATGAAAATATTTTAAATATTGCAAAAGTTAGCAAAAATATGAAACAGAAATGGGAAATGAGCATGTGTTGGAAAAACGGGGCCAACAGCCTTGCTTGACAGAGTTGCCACAAAGGTTAGATTTGTTAAAAAAAAAAAAAAAAAAAAAAATACAGTACCTGTGAAGCACAGTAAAACAACATATGCCTTTAAAAACAAGTGTTAGGCTAGGCATGGTGGCTCATGCCTGTAATCCCAGCACTTTGGGAGGTCGAGGTAGGCGGATCACTTTGAGGTCAGGAGTTCGAGACCATCCTGACTGACATGGTGAAACGCTGTTTCTACGAATAATACAAAAATTAGCCGGCTGTGGTGGCATATGCCTGTAGTCCCAGCTACCAGGGAGGTTGAGGCAGGAGAATTGCTTGAACCTGGGAGGCGGAGGTTGTAGTGAGCTGAATCGCACCACTGCACTCCAGCCTGGGCGACAGAGTGAAACTGTGTCTCAAACAAAAAAATAAATAAAAACAAGTGTTGGTAAGAATGTGGAGAAACTGTAACCCTCATACATTGCTGGTAGGATTATAAAGTGGTGTAGCCAATCTGTAAAACAGTGTGGTAGTTTTTTTAAAGGTTGAACACAGTTACCAAGCCCTGCATGGTGGCTCACCCCTGCAATCCTAGCACTTTGGGAGGCCAAGGCAGGAATTTCACTTGAGGCCAGGAGTTCAAGACCAGCCTGGGCAACACAGCAAGACCATGTCTCTACAAATAAATTTTGTTTGTTTGTTTGCTTTTGAGACGGAGTTTTGCTCTTGTTGCCCAGGCTGGAGCACAATGGCACTATCTTGGCTCACTGCAACTTCTGCCTCCCGGGTTCAAGTGATTCTCCTGCCTCAGTCTCCCACGTAGCTGGGGTTACAGGCATGCACCACCACACCCGGCTAATTTTGTATTTTTAGTAGAGATGGTGTTTCACCATGTTGGTCAGGCTGGTCTCGAACTCCTGACTTTGGGTGATACACCCACCTCTGCCTCCCAAAGTGCTGGGATTACAGGCGTGAGCCACCACACCCAGCTTAAATAAAATTGTTTAAATTAGCTGGGTGCTTGGTATGTGTTTCTAGTTCCAGCTACTCAGGAGGCTGAGGCAGGATGATCACTTGAGCCCAGGAGCTCAGTGCTGCAGTGAGCCATGCTCGCACCACTGTACTCCAGCCTGGGTGACAGAGCAAGACCCTGTGTCGGAAAAAAAAAAAAAAAGACAGTTACCATAAGAGATAGCAATTCCTCTCCTCACTATATGCCTATGAGAAATAAAAACATATGGCCAGCTGTGGTGGCTCATGCCTGTAATCCCAACATTTTGCGAGTCAAGGCAGCAAGATTGCTCGAGCCTGAGAGTTCCTGACCAGCCTGGGCAACACAGCAAGACCCTACATCTAAATAAAAAAAATACGGGCATGGTGGTGCATGACTGTAGTCCCAGCTACTTGGGAGGCTCAGGTGGGAGGATCACTTGGGCCCAGGATTTCAAGGCTGCTGCTGTTGAGTTACGATTGCATCACTACACTCCAGCCTGGGTGACAAAGAGAGACTGTGTCTCTTAAAAAAAAAAAAAAAGAAAGAAAGAAAGAAAAAGAAATATGTCTACACAAAAACTTGTAAATGAATGTTCATAGTGGCATTATTTAAAATAACCAAGAAGTAGAAACAACTCAAATGTCCATCAACTGATGAACAGATAAATAAAACGTGATATATCAAGACAATGGAATATGATTCGGCCCAAAAAGAAATGAAGTACTGATACATGTAACAGCATAGATGAACCTTCAAACATGCTCAGTGAAAGAAGACACAAAAGACTACATATCGTATGATTCCATTTGCATAACATGTTTAGAATAAGCAAATCTATAGAGATGGAAAGAAGATTAGTAGTTGCCAAAGGCTGGGAGGGTTGGGGAGAAATGGGTAATGACTGCTAATGAGAACAGGGTTTCTTTTTGGAGCGATAAAAATGTTCTAAAATTGACTGAGGTGATGGTTTCACAACTTTGGATATACTAAAAATCACTGAATCATACACTCTACAAGGAGTAATTGTATGGTATGTGAATTAAATCGATGTTGTTTTTTAAAAAAATAGAACAGATGAAAAATTCCCAGTAAGAAAAAAAATTAAAATACACTCATAGTCTCATCACGACTCAGAGATAATTATTGTTAATGATAATATAAAAATTTTCATTGCCTGTGGTCCCAGCTATTCAGGAAACTGAGGTGAGAGGATTGCTCGAGCCCAGGAGGTCAAGGCTGCAGTGAGCCATGATTGCACTACTGCACTCCAGACTTGGTGACAGAGCAAGACCTTGCCTCAGGAAAAACAAAAACAAAACAAAAACCAGGTATTTTTGAGTTTTGTTAACATATAGATAGATAATCCTATTTGTAGTCTAATAATCTGTTTTTCATTTATCACGAACTTTTTTTATGTTTGTATGATTTAATTAGAACAAGAAAGACATTGAGAATAGATTATCTTTAACATTCCAAAGAGATTTTTGTGTGATGAGAAAGAATTGTTATTTTTCTCTTTTGTTTTATGTGTTAAATATATTATCTTGCATATGGTTATTGTGAAAAAATCTATTTTTAAATTGCAGTATTGAATTGAAGTTACATGAGTTTTTACCTTCTTAATTATAATTGCTCTGTGAACTTTCACTTTGATCATTATGGACCCAGTTTGAATGCCTGACTGATCAAGACTGCTACCTGATCTGTACATCTTTTGATTGCCTTACTTGGCTGAAAGGATGGTCTTGTAACTGTTGATGTTGGTTTTAGCTACTGGTATTGTCACTCTTTCTCAAATGTAAAGTGTTTTTATTTTATTGTCCTTGTTGTTGTTTTATAATTTTTATTATATTTTCAGGGGTACATGTGCAGGTTTGTTACACAGGTGAACTTGTGTTATGGGAGTTTGTTGTACAGATTATTTCATCACCCAGGTATTAAGCCTAGTACCCATTAGTTATTTTTCCTGATCCTCTCCCTCCTCTCTGCCTCTATCCTCTGAAAGGTCCCAGTATGAATTGTTTCCCTCTATGTGTCCATGTGTTCTCATCATTTAGCTCCCACTTATAAGTGAGAACATGAGGTATTTGGTTTTCACTTCCTGCGTTAGTTTGCTAAGGATAATGGCCTCCAGCTTCATCCATGTCCCTGCAAAGGACATAATCTTGTTCTTTTTTATGGCTGCACAGTACTTCATGGCATATATATAATGAACTTTCTATATCAATAAGCATTTATCCACAATATTTATTAAAATTTGGAGCCTATAATGCTTCAGTTGAAACTTATTAAAAAAAAAAAAAAAGACTTAACTCCCTAATTCCGAGTCTAAGCAGTTTGCATATTACCTTTCAAATATATTTACCCCCTCCCAAAATTATATGCAAAGACTCTTAACCAGCATGTTCTCTGGAGATATGGTAAAGTTTTATCCATTTGATTACCTACATTTAATATTACATCTTAACAGACTCCTCATAAAAATTCTAGAGTGGATCCCTGAACGACATGGGTTTGAACTGCATGGGTCCACCTGTGCCTCTGCCACCCTTGAGACAACAAAACTGACCCGTCCTCTTCCTCAGTCTACTTGACATGAAGACAATGGGGATGAAGATCTTTATGATGATCCGCTTCCATTTAACAAACAGTAAATCTATTTTCTTTTCTTACGATTTTCTTTTTTAGAGACAGGGTCTCGCTCTGACACCCATGCTGGACTGCAGTGGTGTGATCACAGCTCACTGAAGCCTCGATTTGCTGGGTCCAAGTGATCCTCCCACCTTACCCTCCCAAGTAGCTGGGAAAACAGGCACACACCACAATGCCCGGCTAATTTTTTTTTTTATTTTTTCTAGAGATGGAGTCTTGCTTTGCCCAAGCTTGTCTAGAACTCCTGGGCTTAAGTGATCCTCCCATCTTGGCCTCCCATCTTGGCCTCCCAAAGTGCTAGGATTACAGGCATGAGACACTGCACATGGCTGATAATTTCTTAACAACATTTTCTTTTCTCTCGCTTTATTATAAGAATACAGTATATAATACATATATCATATAAAATATGTGTGAATCAATTGTGTATGTTATTGGTAAGGCTTCTGGTCAACAGGATATTTAAGTTTTGGGGATGTCAAAAGTTACATGTGGATTTTCGACTACACTAGGAGTCGGCAGCCCTAACCCAGAAGTTGTTCAAGGCCAACTGTATTTCCTTTTTTGATTCAAAAATTAACAAATTTGGGCACTTCCACAAAACACAAAAGGCAGTTCAAAAGTAAATTATTTATAATAAGCTAATTTTCTACAATGTTATACACAAAAATAAGAAAAGAAGGTTAGAGAAAGATAGGGAAACTCAAAACCAACTTTTGAGGATAACAACTAGAAATCCTAAAACATGGAGACATTAGTATGAGAAATAAACCTTTATATTAGATTAAAAGTCATTTTAAATTCTGTATCTCCCTTTAAAGTTTCATATTACCCAAATCAACCACATCTCATATCTGAATAAGCTTATTCAAACTTACTGTTTGAGCAGTTATGAAGCACAAAAGAGGGACCTGACCAAACTGTAAATAACAGTTCTCTCTCTTTTTTTTTTTTTTTTAAAGAGCCAATGCAGTGGCATGATCACAACTCACTGCAGTCTCAAACCCCTGGGCTTAAGCGATCCTCCCAGCTTAGCCTCCTAAGTAGCTAGGGCTACAGATAAGCACTATCATGCCTGACTAATTTATTTTTTTTTTATAGAGATAGGGGTCTCACTATGTTGCCCAGGCTGGTCTCAAACTCCTGGACTCTAGTGATCCTCCTGCCTTAGCCTCCCAAATTGCTGGGATTACAGGGGTGAGCCACTCCCCAGCCAGCAGTTCTCTTTCACATGTGCCAAGAGAAAAGACTACAGAGAATTAACCTAGTTCCTGCCAAAATTGCTTTTAAAATCATTATAAATGACATAAAACTTAACTTTAAAAATGTGTTGAAACAAAATAAAACTAGGAGAATGTCAGGAAATTAAATGATAGCTTTACACCCTATCAAGGGCTTGTAAAAAAACTTTTCTCAAATAATAAACACTTGAGTCAACAAAGTGGTTACCTCTGGGAAGGAGGAAGGAGATGTGCATGGAAGGGGAACTGGAGGGCCCCCAAAGTCCTTGTTTCCCTCTGGTGATGGGTAAATGATGCTCGTTTTATTTTTCTTCTAACCATACATAGACCTTGTAATACTCTGATGCATGGAATATTTCACAAGAATTATATTAAAAATGAAAACCTCCCTTGACTATTTTCCTCCCGCTAACCATCACCCAATCTCTCTCCTCTTCAGTGAAGCATCCAGAAAGAGTTCCTGTTCCAGGCCTATACTCCCCTTCCCATTCACTCTGCTTCGGATAAATTCTGATTTTGACAATTACATAAATGCCCATCTGGGTCCAGCCTCATTTTATTTCTCCTCCTCCCTCATCCTCCCCATTGGCACTTCAGCCTGAAACCACACCCCAGCAAGGAGCTCTACATACATGGATCCTCGTAGCCTTTACCCAAGCCACATGGTAAGCTCTTACACATTTTTCAACACACATCCTAAAAGGCCCTTCATGGTCAAGTGTCCCTCAACCTCCTATGGAACTGGAAGCTCCCCCTCTGGACTTCCAAATGTCACAGACTTGTCTCTATTGCGACACCTATCACACCAATGACTATGTGTTTACATGTTGTTATAGACAGAATTACGTCTCCCTTAAATCTGTATGTTGGCACCTAACCCCCAGTGTGACTATATTTGGAAATAGGGATTTAAAGGAGGTAATTAAGATTAAATGAGGTCATAAGGGGAGGGCACTAATCCAATAAGCCTGGTGTCTTTATAAGAAGAGGATGACGGCCGGGCGCGATGGCTCAAGCCTGTAATCCCAGCACTTTGGGAGGCCGAGACAGGCAGATCACGAGGTCAGGAGATCGAGACCATCCTGGCTAACACGGTGAAACACCGTCTCTACTAAAAAATACAAAAAACTAGCCGGGCGAGGTGGCGGACGCCTGCAGTCCCAGCTACTCAGGAGGCTGAGGCAGGAGAATGGCGTAAAAACCCGGGAGGCGGAGTTTGCAGTGAGCTGAGATCCGGCCACTGCACTCTAGCCTGGGCAACAGAGTGAGACTCCATCTTAAAAAAAAAAAAAGAAGAGGATGAGATGTCAGGGGTATCTGCTTACAGAGGAAAGGCCACGTGAGAACAAAGTGAGAAGGCAACTAGGCAGGCCAGGAAGAAGGGCCTCACCAGAAACCAACTCTGCCAGTGCCTTGGTCTTGTACTTCCAGCCTCCAGAACTGTAAGAAAATAAATTCTGTGGTTTAGCCTTCCTAGTGTGTGGTATTATGTTACAGCAGCTTGAGCTGACTAATACACATGTCCATCTGCCCACCTGCCCCCGTGTCCACGCTCTGTGAGCACCTAGTGAAATCAGTTCCTCTCTGTGTCTCCACTACCTAGCACGTATCTGATGCTTAAAGGATCCATGGATAATTGCCTGAATGAATGGTTAGATGGACAGATGGATAGACGGAGAGACAAGCTCCCTGGATTCTACTAGATCCTAGCCATGGAATTGTAAAAGGCCTAACTTGTTTTGTTAAAAAATATCAATCTAGCAAAAGCCTACTTTCTTTGAGACAGTATTCATGACCAGGCTTACCTTTTAAAAATTGTTCTTTAAGTTATTTAAACAAACCATAGTACACCCATAAGATAACAGAAAAAGAGAAAACAACCCACATGTTCACCAGCTTATGAATGGATAAATAAAACACAGCCCATCCATAAAATGGAATTGTATTCAGCAATAAAAAAGAATGAAGTACTAAAACATGCTACAGTGTGGATGAGCCTTGAAAACACTAAGCTAAATGAAAGAAGCCAGTCAGAAAAGATCACATATTGTATGACTGCATTTGAATAAAACGTACAGTATAGAAAATTCCAGAGAGACAGGAGGTGAGGTGGTGTTGCCAGAGGCTCAGGTGGAGGGGAGCGGGTGGGAACAGAAGTGACCGCTAATAGGTATGAACTTTCTTTTATGGGGTGATGGGTATGTTCTAAAATTGATTATTAAAGAAAAAATATTAATTTTTAAAAGATTGGGCACTGTGACTCATGCCTATAATAACAACACCTTGAGAAGTTAAGGAGGGAGGATTACTTGAGGCTAGGAGTTCATGACAAGCCTGGACCAACATGGTGAGACCCCATCTCCATTATAAAAAAAGAAAAATGGATTCCATTGATTACGAAGAAACAAAAGAAAGAAAATACAAAATTAAGTATTTATATATATATATATATATATATATGTATATATATATATATGTTTTTGTTGTTGCTGCTGTTGTTTTTAAAACAGTTTCGCTGTGTTGCCCAGGCTGGAGTGCATTGGCATGATCTTGGCTCAATGCAATTCTGCCTCCTGAGCTTAAGCCATTCTCCTGCCTCAGCTTCCCAGGTAGTTGGGACTACAGGTACCTGCTACCACACTCAACTAATTTTATTTTGTATTGTTAGTAGAGACGGGGTCTCACCATGTTGACTAGGCTGGTCTCAAACCCAACCTCAAATGATCTACCTTCCTCGGCCTCCCAAAGTGCTGTAATTACAAGTGTGAGCCACCATGCCTGGCCAAAAAAATATTTTAAAAAGAAAAGAGAAAAAATTTCTTAAAAGAAAAAATATATTAATTTAAAATTGATGAAGGCCAGGCGCAGTAGCTCACACCTGTGATCCCAGCACTTTGGGAAGCCAAGGTGGGTGGATGGCTTGAAGTAGGGAGCTCGAGACCAGCCTAGCTAACATGATGAAAACCCATCTCTACTAAAAATACAAAAAAAAGCTGGGTATGGTGGCTCACGGCTGTAATTCCAGCTACTCAGGAGGCTGAGGCAGGAGAATCACTTGAACCTGGGAGGCAGAGGTTGCACTGAGCCGAGATCGTGCCACTGCACTCCAGCCTGGGCAACAAAGCAAGTGAGACTCCATATCAAAAAAAAAAAAAAAAAAAAAAAAGTTGATTTTGGTGATGTCTGCACAACTCTGTGAATATACAAAAAGTCCACTGAGTTTTATACTTTAAATGGATACGTTATATGGTACATTAATTATATCTCAATAAAGCTATCAGAAAAAAATGAAATGGGGTACCCCATATGCAAAGCAATATTGTTAAAGGCATAAAACAGTATATACAGCATGCTATAATCTGTGTTTTAAAAAACATATACACAAAGAGAAGCATAGGTAAATATTCGGTTGTATAAGCATAAAATATCTTGGAAGAATCTTTTCATGAAATATCCTTTTATATTTTTGGAATTGCCTATTACAAATTAAATGTTTTACCATTCCAAAAAAAAAAAAAAATCCACCCTGCCATGAGTATCATCCTAATTATGCATGCCTATGTGCCATAGGTATATATAATGTTTCGTTAGACGTATAGAATCCAGGGACTGACAGAAGTCTTGAAGATTATCTACTACATTCATCTGCCCCAGCATATAGATGAGAATAAAGGAGATTCATAAGGGTTGGCTGTCTAGTCTAGGGTTATGTCTCCTTTTTTTTGAGACAGGGTCTCACTCTGTCACTGTGAGTACTGTGGTGCCATCACAGCCCACTGCAGCCTCAAACTCCTGGGTTCAAGCAATACTTTCACCTCAGCCTCTCAGAGAGCTGAGACTTAAGGCGCGTGCCATCACATCCAGCTAATGTTTTTATTTTTTGTAGAGACGGGTTCTCACCATGTTACCCAGGCTAATCTCAATCTCCTAGGCTCAAATGACCCTCCTGCCTCGGCCTCCCATAGTGCTGAGATTACAGGCATGAGGCACCACACCTAGCCAGGGTTACATCTCTGAGAAGCACTATGCTACAGTGCAGTTTCTCAGACTGAGCAATCACATGTCAATCTCATGATTTCTACCATAGCTGAACTACTATTCACTATATAGTTTTCTTTACTATAGAGTTCTTTACTAGTTTTCTTTAAAGTGACTTAGCTTTAAAAATTAATAGCTATAATTTTCATGAAATACAGCTTTGGTGTGCTAGATTTCTGTCTGTTTCAAATCTACTTTGAAATAAATAGATAAAAAGTTTTTGTCTATCTAAAATGTCTATCTCATGAATCTCATTGTCTAATTCACGTCTATCTCATGAATCTCAGTGTGGGAAATATTGCATAGAGAAAAGAGTATTTAATTAGCACACAAGGAAATCTACATTTTCACCCTCATCCCCCAATACACACTGTTCACTATCAAGCAGGTTCTTCTCCTGAACTCAGTCTCTTCATCTTTAAGAGAGGCCTAACTTTGGGAGGCCGAGGTGGGTGGATCACCTGAGGTCAGGAGTTCGAGACCAGCCTGCCAACACAGCAAAACTCCGTCTCTACTGAAAATACAAATATTAGCCAGCCACGGTGGTGCAAGCCTGTAGTCCCAGCTACTTGAGTTGGGAGGCTGAAGCAAGAGAATCGCTTAAACCCAGGAATCGGAGGTTGCAGTAAGCCGAGATTGTGCTACTGCACTCCAGCCTGGGCAACAGAGTGAGACTCTGTCTCAAAAAAATAAAACAAAATAAAAGAGAGAACTGGACTAAATGTCTTAAGGTCAAATTCAAGTTCCCTGACTCCAGGTTTCAGTGACGATCTACATTCCAGCTTTGCTACTGTCAATGAGTTGCCTAATGTTTCCAGTGTCCTTATCATATCTCCTGGAATGATTTTAAACCTTAGCTATAAAATACAGCCATGGGCTATAAAATATAGCACCCTCATAAAACAATGACTGGAAAATAAATTGGAACAACCCTTCTGTTGTATTATTTGATAGTACCATATTTGTAGAAATTCCATACTAGGAATTTATTTGAAGGAAATAAGCAAAGATGTGCCAAATGTTTATGTACAGAGATCGTCATAACAATATTTACTATAATAAACAATGGTTAACAACATACATGTCCAATAAAAATGTTTAATAACAATACAACTTTGGTCGGGCGCAGTGACTCACGCCTGTAATCCCAGTACTTTGTGAGGCCGAGGTGGGCGGATCACGAGGTCAGGAAATCGAGACCATCCTGGCTAACATGGTGAAACCCTGTCTCTACTAAAAATACAAAAAAATTAGCCGGGCATGGTGGCGGGTGCCTGTAGTTCCAGCTACTCGGGAGGCTGAGGCAGGAGAACAGCATGAACCCGGGAGGTAGTGCTTGCAGTGAGCCGAGATCGCACCACTGTACTCCAGCCTGGGAGACAGAGCGAGACTCCGTCTCAAAAAATAATAAATAAATAAATAAATAAATAAATAAAACTATACATCTTTGATAAAATTAAACATCTTTTTTTTTTGAGATGGAGTTCCACTCTTTTCACCTAGGCTGGAGTGCAAGAGTACCATCTCGGCTCACTGCAACCTGTGCCTCCCAGATTCAAGTGATTCTCCTGCCTCAGCCTCCCAAGTAGCTGGGATTACAAGCGCTCGCCACCATGCCTGGCTCATTTTTGTATTTTTAGTAGAGACAGGGTTTTGCCATGTTGGTCAGGCTGGTCTCAAACCTCTGGTGATTCACCCACCTCAGCCTTCCAAAGTGCTGGGATTACAGGCTTGAGCCACCCCGCCCAGCTTAAACATCGTTTTTAAGACTGGTTAATGATGCATAAACGTGCTCACTATAAATGAGAATAAAAAAGTAACCTATCATTTAGAATATGACAATTTGTTTTTAGAATATAACCATTTTGCAAATACAAATGCAACAGAAATAAAAAAGAAAAATAAAAAAAAAGAATAAAAGAAAATGCACCCAAGGGTTAATTATAATCATCTCTGTATGGCAAGGCAGAATTATAAAGGATCTTAATTTACCTTTTTTATATTTGCATGAAATAGATATAGTTTCCTTCTTTTATAATAAACATGCTTTACTTTTTTCCTTTTTTTTTTTTTTTTTTAGACAGGGTATCACTCTGTCACCCAACTTGGAGTGCAGTGGCACAATCTTGGCTCACTACAACCTCTGCATCCCGGGCTCAAGTGATTCTCCCACCTCAGCCTCCTGAGTAGCTGGGAACACAGGCGCGAGCCACCATGCCCAGCTAATTTCTTGTAATTTTGGTAGAGACGGGGGTTTCGCCATGTTGCCTAGGCTGGTCTTGAATTCCTGACCTCAAGTGATCTGCCCGCCTCAGTCCCCAAAGTGCTGGGATTAAAGGCATGAGTCACCATGCCAGGCCTACTCTCTTAGACTTTGGTTAACCTGACCCCAACCAGTATTAGTATCTGGGATTGTTTAATGTTCCCTAACTACTTCAATATGTTGCATTAACAACATTTAGCAAGCAAGTCAAACAACCTTTTTTCTTTCTTTCTTTTTTTTTTTGAGATGGGGTCTTGCTCAGACTGGAGTGCAGTGTTGCAATCTCGGCTCACAGCAACCTCTGCCTCCTTGGTTCAAGCGATTCTCCCACCTCAGCCTCCCGAGTAGCCAGGACCACAGGCGCCTACCAGGGCGCCCTGCTAATTGTTTTTGAATTTTTTATAGAGACGGAGTTTCATCATGTTGCCCAGGCTGGTCTAGAACTGCTGAGCTCAAGTGATCCACCCACCTCAGCCTCCCAAAGTGCTGGGATTACAGGTGTGAACTGGTTACACAAATCATACTAGATTCTGAAAATACATACCTACAAAAACAGAATGAAATGGATGTATCCGTTTTCATGTGAAATATATCCCAGACATGAAGTGAAACCACACTGATGCAGAGTATATATACATAGTATGATCACATATTACATACAAGAAAAGACACACCTTAGCCGGGAGCGGTGGCTCATGCCTGTAATCCCAACACTTTGGGAGGCCGAGGTGGGTGGATCACGAGGTCAGGAGATGGAGACCAGCCTGGCTAACACAGTGAAACCCTCTCTCTACCAAAAATACAAAATTTAGCCCGGCGTGGTGGCATGCATCTGTAGTCCCAGCTACCAGGGAGGCTGAGACAGGAGAATTGCTTGAACCCAGGAGGCAGTTGCAGTGAGCCGAGAGCACGCCACTGCACTCCAGCCTGGGCGACAGAGCAAGACTCCGTCTCAAAAAATAAACAAACCAAAGAAAAGAAAAGATACACGTATCTGTGCTTATAAAGTAAACCTTTCTAGAAGGAAACTCTGCTCCCCACCCCCCCCCCACCCCGAAGAATGGGACTGAGGTAGGGAACGAAGGAGAACGTTGTTTTTTATGCTATACACGTCTATCCTGTTTCTTATCCTTACAAAAGAAAAGAAAAGAAAAGAAACAAAAAGGCCTTGTGTAGGCATTATTTCTATATAGTAAATGGGTTTCAAAATGAGTTTCAAAACAGGTTCTATTTTGAAAAGTAAGGTCAACATTTTTTGAGAAAAAAACTCCCGCTATTGGCTTTTCAAAAACAACCTTCTTAAGAGAGAATTTACATACCACAAATACACCCATTGTATAGTGTAGATTGTTAACTGGCTTTCGTGCTGAGCTGTAAGAATTCATTTGGCATGAGAAACAAAATATTTTATGTAACCACGCATAAGAATAGCCTTCGTGTTTACGAAATCTAGGGATATCAAAATTTGAGATAATCTTATGACTGCAACAAGGGTAAATAATACTTGGCCTTCGGAATATGGGGGAAAGGTCAGAACTACAAGATTCCATAGAGCTTAACCGCACCAAAAAAAAAAAAAGGAAAACAAGAAAGAAAGAAGAGAACAGAACAAAACAAGCAAACTCTAGCAGGGCTAATGCCAGTCTTTTAAATGCACCAGCACGTTGAATAAGCTGCAGCTCAGCTCGATGGACCCCCAAGAGTGGTTGCCACTGGGAAGACTAGTGCCTCTGAAACAAAGCCCGGTGGTTTCCTTTCACCTCTGAACTTCGAGCTTGACCTAACTTTCCAGTACCTTCCCCCGCCCCACCCTCCCATAACCCGCCCGAAGCGGCCCACGGAGGCCGAAGGTTTCGGGGCGCAGTCGCTCAGCAGCCCGAGGTCTCTGTCCCGGACGGCGGGAGGGAAATGCCGCGCCCGCAGCCAGGGACCCGCGTGCCCAGCTTCGGCCCCCTCGCACGCAAAGTTCGACCTGGGTGACAGCGCACGGCCGGCCCTGGGCCCAGAGCTCCCACCTGTGCCCCGCAGCATGTTGTCCCGGAGCAGGTCTCCGCTGGAGAGGTGCTTCAGCTGGAAGTGTGTGGTGATGCGCGACGACACCGTGCCCTTGCCCGAGCCCGGGGCCCCCATGATCACCGCTCGCAGCAGCCGCGCGGACGCCCCCATGGCCGCAGACCGAGGCCTGCGCCGCGCGGGTACCAGGGCTTTGGCCTGGCCTGCGCGCTCACCGGCTCCGCAGCCCGCGCCGGCCGGCTGGCAGCGCCGCTATCAGGCGGTTACTGCGGTTCCCAGGCGTTCCCGGAAGTGAGCCGACAGCCACTGGGGCAGCCCAGACAGCGACCGACCCCGCGGCTGCTCCCGCCTCTCGGCTACCCCGGCGCACCCAGTCCCCGCGCCTGGCCCCGCCCAGCCGCGCAAGCCGCGCTGCCTCTGCGCTCGCTCTGCCGCCCAGCTGCCACCTGCGCCTCTCCGCGGCCCCTCTCCACCGGCCGCTGGGCCCAGGTCCCTTCGGCGCCCCTCTGCACCCACCCCCACGCGCCCTCCACTCAGCTCAGATCTACCTCCGTGCCTCTCCGCGACTCCCGACACCCGCGCCCTGTCCGGCCCAGTCCCAGCCGGATAGACCGCGCTCCCCTCTGTCCGAGCTTGGCAACTCCTGCGCGCCCCCTGCCCCCCGCCACCTCTAGTCGCCCCTCGGAGCCTCTTGGTTTCGGAACCCACCTTTCGTAGTTCTGGCCCCTAGTCCATAGCAGGCGCTGCCCTACCCAGTCCCTGCGGGACACACCGCGCCCCCTTCCGTGCTCCCTTGACAACCCTTGTCCCCGCTCCACCTGGCGCCCACTCGAGTCCTCCCTCCCCTCTACTCCCCTGGACCGCCAGACCCCCTGCTTCTGCACCCACCCCCGCCTTTGCCCCTCCTTCCTTTCTCCTCTTCCTTTGCTGCCGAGGGCCCTCTCTTCCCACTCCCTCTCTGTGTAGAGCCAGAGGGAGTGACCTTGAGCCGAGAGGGCCTACCTCATTTTACAGGAGAGGAAATCCAAGTTTCATTGAGTGAGATTCTTTTATAAATAACATAAAAGAGTATGTGAAACTGTGGAGGCAGGCAGTTGTAGATAGGCGGTCGGAAAAGCTTTGAAGAGATGGCATTTGTGCTGAGTACTTAATTAGAATGTGGAAGAGACATAGGCCCTTCCTATGTCCAGTTTTAGGGGAAGGCCCTAAACTGGAGGTTTGGCATGTTTCAAGAATGGAAACAGAGGACAAACATTCGAGTGAGTATCATTTTGTCTGCAAAATGGGCATAGAGGATTAGAATGGAGGAGTTAAAATAATGTAGTTCTTAGTGCAATGCCAGCTACAGGGTCAATGTTCAATAATGGTTGTTCATTTATTGTCATTGCTTTGTGCTGTGACACTATGCGAAGGCTCTATGAAAATAAACACAGTTACCATTCTCCTCAGAGGCCCAGAACTGATTTCAAAGAAGATAGAAATGACTTCAGGGCGAGACAGTGAGTGAATCTTAGCTGAGTGAATGGATGGGGGATTTCAATAGATAGACAGCCTGGTACTTAGAAAAGACATTAGTCTTTACTTTCTGATGTGGAAAAAAAAGAAAGAAAATACATACCTTCTACATTTTTTTTTCCTTTGAGACAGAGTTTTGCTCTTGTTGCCCAGGCTAGAGTACAATCAGCTCACCGCAACCTCCGCCTCCCGGGTTCAAGTGATTCTCCTGCCTCAATCTCCCAAGTAGCTGGGATTACAGGCACGTGCCACCGCACCTGGCTAATTTTATATTTTTAGTAGAGACGGGATTTCTTCACGTTGGTCAGGCTGGTCTGAAACTCCTGACCTGAGGTGATCCACCTGCCTTGGCTTTCCAAAGTGCTGGGATTACAGGTGTGAGCCACTGCGCCCTTCCTTGTTTTATTTCTTGTTTGTTTGAGATAGGGTCTTGTTTTGTCGCCCAGGCTGGAGTGCTGTGAAGTGATCTCAGCTCACTGCAACCTCTACTTCCCAGGTTCAAGTGATTCTCACGCCTCAGCTTCCCAAGTAGCTGGGATTACAGGCACCCGCCACCACACCCAGCTAATTTTTGTATTTTTAGTAGAGATGGGGTTTCATCATGTTGGCCAGGCTGATCTCAAACTCCTGCCCTCAAATGATCTGCCCGCCTTGACCTCTCCAAGTGCTGGGATTACAGGCTTGAGCCACCCCACTGTGCCCAGCCGAGCTCATACGTACTCATTACTAACAAGAAATAATGAAAATAAATGAATTAAACATTGAATTAATGTAATTGGGAAAAGGACATCAAAATAACCCATGGAAAGCAGAGGAAGGGATAAAGTAAACAACATAAATGAAGGGATGAGAAAAACAGAACTAACTAAAGAATGAACGAGTCTGGACAAGTACAACTTATGCAATACTAGAAAATCTGAAGGTGTGGAGAAAGTACTTCTAATCGCCAAAGCTGGGAACATAGGAGGTTCTGGCTCCAAAAGAAACCGGAAAGAAAATCCTGGGGAAATTTGGTTCAGAAAAAAAAAATGTTCAAACAAAAATAGCTGAGGAATCATCCTCTCATTGCAGGGGCAAAAAGCTGAGTGTCGTGGTCACATTAACAGGCCCACAAAACACCAATCAACTTTAGCTTTGCGAAAGGTTGCTGATTGCAAATGAGTAACTGCCAGTGTGTGAAATCTCCTGGCAACTGTGCCTGGCGTAGTCATTTCACCATCCACAGACATTTGTATGGATCTGTTCCTCACTGCCTACCTTGTTCCAACGGAAAAACACTGAGGTCAAATTCATTCAAATTCTAATGTAATGATCAAGTGTTTAAACACTTAGTTTGAAGCAAATAAAGCCCAGATGAGTGCTTTGCACATAGTAGGTCTCAATAGGTCTTTGTTGATGAAATACTAAGAATTACTGTTTTGTCACTTTTGTTTGTTTGTTTTTGAGCTGGAGTCTCTCTCTGTCACCCAGGCTGGTGCTGTGGCACAATCTTGGCTCACTGCAACCTCTGCCTCCTGGATTCAAGAGATTGTCCTGCTTCAGCCTCCCAAGTAACTGGGACTACAGGCCTGAACCATCATGCCCAGCTAATTTTTGTATTTTTAGTAGAGGTTTCGCCATTTTGGCCAGGCTGGTCTCGAACTCCTGACCTCAAATGATCCTTCTGCTTTGGCCTCCCAAACTGCTGGGATTACAGGTATGAGCCACCATGCCCAGCCTTTGTCACATTGAAGACTGAAATGTTTAAGGGCTCTAGAATGTACAACTGAGGGGGAAATGATAGACATGTGTCAAGGGTTGAATTGTATTTCCCCAGGAGATATATTGAAGTCCTAACCCCCAGTACCTCAGAACATGACCTTACTTGCACATAGGGTCTTTGTAGACATAGTTAAGACAAGGTCATAGTGGAAGATGGTCAGCTCTTACTCCAATGTGACCTGAAAACATAGGAGGAGAATGCCATGTGATGATGGAAGCAGATATTGGGCTTGTACAGCTGCAAGCCAAGGAACACCAAAGATTCCTGGGGACACTAGAAGCCAAGAGAAAGACACAAAGCTGATTCTCCCCTGGGATCCTTGGGGGAGAATAACCCTGCTCTCACCTTGACTATGAATTGTAGCCACTAGAACTGTGAGAGAATAACTTTCTATTGTTTCAAGCCCCCTAGTTTGTGGTAATTTGTTACTGTAGGTCTAGGGAACTAATACAGCTTGTTTCCAAGAAATATGTATATGTGTTTGTATGTTGCTTCACACTATGTGTTACCTAGATGAGAACAAAAGAATAGAAGGGTTCATGTTTGAGAAATAATTACTAGGATTGTAGTGATTGTAGTGAGACAAAGACAAGGAAGGTGCATCAGTTATCCACCACTAAAAAAATCCACTCCAGGCCAGGCATGGTGGCTCACACCTGTAATCCCAGCAGTTTGGGAGGCCCAGACAGGAGGATCACTAGAGTCCAGGAGTTTGAGACCAGCCTGGGCAACATAATGACACCCCTTCTCTACAAAAAAAAAAAAAAGAAGAAGAAGAAGACGAAGAACATTAGCCAGTGTGGTGGTGTGCACCTGTAGTCCCAACTATTTGGGAAGCTGATGTGGGAGGATTGCTTGAGCCTGGAAGGTTGAGGCTGTAGTGAACTGTGATCATACCACTGTACTCCAGCCTGGGCAACAGAGCAAGACCCTGTCTCAATAAATAAATAAATATCCTGGCCAGATGTGTTGATTCACACATGTAATACCAGCACTTTGGGTAGCCAAGATGAGTGGATCACTTAAGGTCAGGAGTTTGAGACCAGCCTGGCCAACATGGTGAAACCCCCGACTCTACTAAAAATACAAAAATTAGCTGGGCGGGATGGCGTGTGCCTGTAGTCCCAGCTACTTGGGAGGCTGAGGCACGAGAATTGTTTGAACACTTGAACCCGGGAGGCAGAGGTTGCAGTGAACCAAGATCATGCCATTGCACTCCAGCCAGGGTGACAGAGTGAGACTCTGTCTCAAAAATAAATAAATACACAAACAAACAAACAAACAAAAATTAGCTGGTCGTGGTGGTGCGCACCTGTAATCCCAACTACTTAAGAGGCTGTGTCAGGAAAATCGCTTGAACCCGGGAAATGGAGGTTGCAGTGAGCCGAGATCGCACCATTGCACTCCAGCCTGGGCGACAGAGTGATATTCTGTCTCCAAAATAAAAAATAAAATAAATAAATATCTGGGGGAAGAATGTTCTAGAGAGAAAAGAACAAACGCAAAGGCCCTGAGGGAGGAGTGTGCTGGAGTTTCCAAAGAAGCCATTCTGCCTGGAACAGAGAGAGCAAGAAATGAAAGTTATTCAACAAGAAAGCTCAGGGAGGTAGTGAGGGTCCAGACCTTACACGGCCTAACAAACCACTGTGGCAAATGATATTGTCCGAAGACAGCCACGACGCCCACTCCCAGTCCATAAGCTTATCTTTGACACTTCTCCAATCAAGAGGTGAGGTCCCTGTCCCCTCCACCTTTAACCGAACAGAATTCTGTGACTGTTTTGACCAATTGAGTATGGTGGAAGTGATATTATGTGACTTCTAAGGCTAAGACATAAAAGACAAAGCAGCTTCTGATTTGTACATTAGGACACTCATTTTGGAAGCCTACAGCTGCCACATGGGGAATCTGACTGCCCCAAGGCCAAGAGGCTGTAAGGAAGTCCACATTAACCCACATGGAGAAACCACTTAGGGACTTCCTGAGATGACAAGGAGAGAGTAGTGCTTTATTCCCTGGGTGTCCCAACTCTAGCCATCTGACTGCACTTGCATGAGATACCTCAAGCCAAAACTATCCAGCTGAGCCCTTCCGAAGTTCCTGAGCCACAGAAGCCATGGGAGAAAATAAAGTGATCGTGGTGGTTTCAAGTAATAATGCAAGTGAGAGAGGATGATAACTTGGGCTTGCATGGTATAGGTGATGAGAGCTAGTTGGATTCTGAATACAAATATTCATAATCTCAAACTTATAGAAAAGTTGCAAATACAGTACAAAGATTCTTTTTTTCTGAGCCATTTGAGATGCCCCATCATTCTTGAATATTTTCATGTATGTTTCCTACAATGACATATTTGCATAACCACAATATAACTTTTAAAATAAGAAAAAAATCACATGACTAACATTTAATCAGATCTTATTCAATTTTCCCCAAATGTTCCACTAATGTTCTTTATAACAGAAGTTATGAAATCATACAGTAAATTTTAGTTATGTGATTTTCAAAATCACACATTGCATTCAGTTTCCATGTCTTTATTCTCTTTCAGTTCTCTTTCAAGCTGGAGTAATTCCTTAGTCTTTCCTTGACTTTTATAACCTTGACACTCTTTGTTCATTGCTTGTTTTTTATTTTTTTTAACTTCCCATATTATACCGATGTAATGACCTTCACACTCTTGAAGATTATGGGAAGGTTATGTTGTAGAACACCGTCTCTTTATCTGATGTTTTCTCATGATTATATTCAGCTTATTCATCTTTGGTAGAGAATATTACAGAAGTAGTGCTGTGATTTTGCTATGTTCCATCAGAAGGCGTATGATTTTAATGTGTTGTATTATTGATGATGCTAACTTTGATCACCTAGTTAAGGTGGTGTCTGCAGGATCTCTCCACTGTAAAGTTACTCTTCTTCCATTTGTAATTAACAAGAATTCTAGGCCCAGCACAGTGGCTCACGCCCATAATCCCAGCACTTTGGGGGACTGAGGAGGGAGGATTGCTTGAGCTCAGGAGCTTAAGACCAGCTGGGTAACAATTCAAAAAGATTAGCTGGGCATGGTGGCCCAGCCTATATTGTTAGCCTCACAGGGAGTGGGTTGAGCAGGGTGCTGAGGTGGGAAGATCGCTTGAGCCCAGGAGGTCGAGGCTGCAGTGAGCTGTGATCGTACCACTGCATTACAGCCTGGGCAATGGAGTAAGACCCTGTCTTTAAAAAAAAAAAAAAAAAAGTATTCTGTGAGAGGGTAGTTGAAGTTCAGACTTTGTAAATACCTCGTCTTTCATCAAACTTCTAATTTACTCACTATCTTACATTTATTTATATGGTTTCCTATTTTATTAAACAGGTTGTAAGCCCTTGTCATTATTACTTATTTTGATGTTCAAATCATTTAAGATTTGGCTAATGGAATCTCCTTCATGTCAGCTAGCATCTGTGTCCTTTTGGCATGTCCCCATTACTCTTCATGCACTTCTTTACTTTCTAGCATAAGAAGGTCCAGGTTCATCTTGTACTTCCTAGACCCAGCAACACATTGGAATGGCTGAGATCAACCATTTCTCCAAGAATCCCTGGTTCCCTTTAGTGGAATATGGAATTTAGAAACTCAGGCCTGTGCATTCAGTGTGCTCATTACTATTAATGTGTTGCTGCTTTAAGGTCCTCTCAGAGGACAGAGCTAAGGAATATGTAAATATGTTTGTATTCATTTACACACACGTTTACATCTACATTTATTTCTATGTTTTTCTATGTATTATTGAAGCCATGAGTTTACACTGATACCTTGAATTCTGATCTAATATTCTAGGATTTATTTTCATTTTTTCCCTTCCATCCTTCACTACAGTCCTAGTCTGGTCTTCTCCTCATACATTGAAGCCACCAATTTTTATTTTATTTTATTTTATTTTTTCTTTTTCTTTTTCTTTTTTTTTTTTTTTTTTTTTTTTTTTTTTTTTTTTTTTTTTTTTTTTGAGACGGAGTCTTGCTCTGTCGCCCAGGCTGGAGTGCAGTGGCCGGATCTCAGCTCACTGCAAGCTCCGCCTCCCGGGTTCACGCCATTCTCCTGCCTCAGCCTCCCGAGTAGCTGGGACTACAGGTGCCCGCCACCTCGCCTGGCTAGTTTTTTTGTATTTTTTAGTAGAGACGGGGTTTCACTGTGTTAGCCAGGATGGTCTCGATCTCCTGACCTCATGATCCAACCGTCTGGGCCTCCCAAAGTGCTGGGATTACAGGCTTGAGCCACCGCGCCCGGCCTTTATTTTATTTTTTGAGAGACAAGAGTCTTACTCTGTCAAGCAGGCTGGAGAGCAGTGGCGTGATTATACCTCACTGGAGCCTCGACCTCCTGGGCTCACCTGATCCTCCTGCTTCCGCCTCCCAAGTAGCTGGAACTACAGGCACATGACATCACTCCCAAATAATATTTATTTATTTATTTATTTATTTATTTATTTATTTATTTATTATTTTTAGTAGAGATAGGGTCTTGCTATGTTGCCCGAGTTGGTCTCAAATACCTGGGCTTGAGGGATCCTCCCACCTCAGCTTCTCAAATATTGGGATTACAGGTGTGAACCACTACATTCAGTTGTCTTTTATTCTTATCTACCTAACACACAGTCACACATTGCTTCTGGATTTTGAGTTAGTGTCTCTAACAGACTCTCATGTCCTTCATGTATCCACATTTATGATCAGTCACCCTGTGTATACCCAACCTTCCATCACCACTGCCTACCCTTTCTCCATGCAGATGTCCTCCTCACCCCACTTGGGTTACAGAATTCCCTGCCAACCACTTATCAGCCCGATATGTGGACACTCTTATCTGGCTGGGGCTCTGACACTCTGCTGGACCAGACTAACCCCTCCACAGACATCCTTCTCACCACTTCTGAGCTCTGATCACAGGCCAGGCTGCTTATCGCTATGAGCATTCTACTCACCCTGTGCAGACTCCAAAACCCTGAGCCACACTGTACTGCCCTCTACATGGAGACATCTTCCTCACTCCAGTCAGACTCTGGTACTTGTGCCGGGTGGCTCTCCTCTGCAGATGCCCTCTTCTTGCATATATTTTAAATGTAGACCATACAGGAGTCCCTGGTAGATTCGATGGATTAAAGTGAAGGAAAAAAAGAGATTTCTCCTGAGCTACTGGGAGAATAGAATTGTCATTAACTGAGATTGGGAAGACTATAAGAAAAACAGGTTTGGGTGAAAGTATTAGAGTTGTTTTGGAATAGGTCAACTTCGAGATGCCTGTTGGACATCCAGGCAGAGAAAATAAGGAAGCAGGCAGATGTATAAATTTTGACCACAGGGTAGAGGTCCAGACTGGAGATACAAATTTGAGAGTTGTCAATATGTTTAAATTTATGAGATGGTACAGTCTCACTAGGGAGCAACTTTAGATAGAGAGGCGAAGTCTGAAATCTGAGTTCTAAGGTTCTCCAATATTTTGAGGTTGGAAGATATGGAAGAAACATTGAAAAAGCTTGAAAGAGAGGGAGAGGCCAATTAAGAAGAAAATTGGGTGAGTATGATGTCATGGAAGTCAACTGAAGAAAGTGTTTCAAGAAGAATATGATTAAATGAGTCAAATTCTGCTGATAGGTAGGACTGAGAACTGATTGAAAATTACTTCTAGGCTGGGCACAGTGGCTCATGCCTGTAACCCCAGTACTTTGGGAGGCCGAGGTGGGCAGATCACGAGGTCAGGAGATTGAGACCAGCCTGGCCAGTATGGTGAAAACCCGTCTCCACTAAAAATACAAAAAATTAGCCAGGCTTGGTGGCGCCTGCCTGTAGTACCAGCTACTCGGGAGGCTGAGGCAGGAGAATCACTTGAACCCAGCAGATGGAGGTTGCAGTGAGCCGAGATCGTGCCACTGCACTCCAACCTGGGTGACAGAACGAGACTCCATCTCAAAAAAAAAAAGAAAATTACTTCTAGTTGTCAAAAAACCCCTTATGAAATAAATTACATTTCATTTACAATTTATAGATTTAAAAAATGAGGATAATTTTGCCGCAAATTCCATAACTATGCAGAAGCTAAATTAGTGATTTCAAAATGTACTGGATGCATACAGGAAATGCTTTCTCTGAGGAGAAACTTCTGGGAGTAGAATTCAAATTATCCAGACAAGGGTGTTAGAGAAAAAAGAAAGATAAGGTCTAGACAAAAGTCAAGGAACAGAACAGAGAAAGTCGAACTCAGATAGTACAATGTCATATCTGTTAACACTTTGTAAAAGAAACAGAAGAGGGAGCCTTAGAGCTAAGACAATTGTATTAGGACGTTCACTTGGAAGGATAAATAAGAATATCTGAGAAAGCCCTAAGAAAGACGGACAATGAGGAAGCCTGTACAATAAGAAGATAATATTGACACATATCTTAGTCTATTCTGTGCTAGTATAACAAAATATTGAGACTGGATACTTTATAATGAAAAAGAAACATATTGGCTCACAGTTCTGGAGGCTGAGAAGTCCAAGATCCAAGTGCTAGCATCTGGTGGGAGAGAAAGAGAAAAGGACCATGCCCGAAAGCCCCTTCATTAAGGCACTAAACCCACTCAGAAGGGTGGAGCCCCATGGCCCAAATACTTCCCAAAGATCCCACCTCCCAACACTGTCTCAATGGCATAAATTTCAACATAAGTTTTGATGGGGATAAATGTTCAAACCTATGGCAGCACATGAATAAAACAGAATAGAAAAGCCAAAAATTTTTAAAAAATAAGAAAACTGAAAAATAAACTTAATGGCATCTGGAAGTCTATTAAGTGGTAAAGATGCCATCTCAAATCAACAGAGAAAAAGACCTTCTTAATAAATAGTCCTATGATAAATGGGTAGCCAGTGGAAGAAGATACAACCTGTCTTAGTCTCTTTTCTGTTGCTGTAACAGAATACCTCAGACTGGGTAATTTATAAAGAAAATAAGTTTATTTAGCTCATGATTCTGGGGATGGGAAGTCTAAGAGCAGGGTGCCAGCATCTAGTAAGGGCCTTCCTACTACATCATAATATGACAGAGGGCATCACATGGGAAGAGAGGAACAGCATGTCAACCTCTCAGGTCTCTCTTTTTCTTATAAAGCCACCAGTCCCATTATGGAGGCCCTACCCTGATGACTTTATCTAATCCTAATTACCTCCCAAAAGCCCCACATGCAAATGCCACCAATCTATAAATTTGGGAGTTACATTTCCAACACATGAAATTAGAAGGGCGTGTTCAAACCGGAGCACCACCATATCTGTTTTTCCACTGTAAGATAAATTCCAATGGATCAGATATCTAATTTTTTGAAAGAAGTAAAGCTATATAAATGCTAGAAGAAAATATGATGAAATTTTTCTATAATCAAGAAATTGGGAAAACTTTTCTAACTCTTAATTCAATATCCAGATGCAATAAAGGAAAAGACCAAAATTTGAAGTATACAAAACAACATTTTCACATAGCAAAATACATCATTAGCAAAATGAAAAGATAAATGAGAAACCGGGATATGATTTCCAATGTATGTCATAGGCAATGGGTGAATGTCCAGTGATGTGTTCTTCCCAGCAGTGGAGGTCAGGAGGGTGTTATCGCATTTGCCAATTTCCATGGAGTAAATACTCCCACCATAGCCAATGATAACTTGCCAATGTAACATCAGCTGCATTAATGCTACATCAGCGGGATTGCAAAATTCCTAAAAATTTAGCGGTCAGCACTTGCAAGCTGGCACCAGCCACTGCTGCAAATATTCCTAATATATGATGAGCTTCTAAAGATGGAGAAGGGAAGGAAACCCATCCTATGGAAGATAGGCAAGAGATCCAAACACTTGGCAGTTCACACACACACACACAAAATGAAAATGAAGGACCTTTAAATATATGAAAAGATGTCAAATCTTACTACCTGTAAAATAAATGCAAATTAAAACTAAAATGAGATACCATTTTTCAACTATCAGATTGGGAAAAATCTCAAAGGTCAACAATATAATGTGTTTACAAGGCGGTGAGGAACAAGGCACTCATATTTTGCTGGTGGGAATGCAAAAAATGGTACCATCCATAAGGAGGGTGTCAGCCTTAAGAATGAAACCGAGGTAAAATTAGTATAAATGAAAAGTTTATTTGGGCCAAATTCGAGTACTTTAATCTGGGAAATATATGTTCAAGTTGCCCTGAAATATATGCTCCAATTAGCAGCAGTTACAAGTGGGTTTCCAAAGGCAAAAATGGGGTGGTTCCTAAATTGAACATGAACTATTGGTTGGCTATACATTGTTTTTTGTATCACTAATCCCAAGAACATGAATATAATGGGTGAGGGTCACATAGTGCAATTTATGATAGCATTTTAGGTAATTTATCAGCTAGTCTGGAAACTACAAGGAAGGAAAGGAAAAACTAAATGCCTTTAAGCAGGCCGGGTGCAGTGGCTCGTGCCTGTAATCCCAGTACTTGGGGAGGCTGAGGCAGATGGATCACTTGAAGGCAGGAGTTTGAGACTAGCCCGGCCCACAAGGTGAAACCCCATCTCTACTAAAAAATACAAAAATTAACCAGGTGTGGTGGTGTGCACCTGTAATTCCAGCTACTTGAGAGTCTGAGGCACAAGAATTGCTTAAACCCAGAAGGCAAAGGTTACAGTGAGCTGAGATAGTGTCACTGCACTCCAGTCTGGGTGACAGAGCAAGACTCCGTATCTAAAAAAAAAGAAAGAGAAAAAAAGAAAAAGAGAGAGAGAGAGAAAGAGAGAGAGAAAAAAAGAAAGAAAGAAAGAGAGAGAAAGAAAAAGGAGGGAGGGAGGGAGGGAGGAAGGAAGGAAGGAAGGGAGGGAGGGAAGGAGGGAGGGAGGGGGAAAAATTGCCTTTAAGCAGCTACCCTGGGAGAGGATGACACCTGGGAAGGGGGCAGGCCTGTGATTGAAGACTCGCTCTTTTTTTTTTTTTTTCTTTTCAAGTCAGAGTCTCACTGTGTCACCCAGGCTGGAGTGCACAGGTGCGATCTTGGCTCACTGTAACCTCCACCACCTGGGTTCAAGCGATTCTCCCACCTCAGCCTCCAGAGTAGCTGGGATTACAGGCACCTACCATCACACCCGGCTAATTTTTGTATTTTTAGCGAAGACAGGGGTTTCACCATGTTGGCCAGGCTAGTCTTGAACTCCTGACCTCAGGTGATCCACCTGCCTTGGCCTCCCAAAGTGCTGGGATTACAGGCATAAGCCACCATGCCCGGCCTGGTGCAATGGCACGATCTCGGCTCACTGCAACCTCCGCCTCCTGGCCTAATAAATTTTGCATACTTCACATTCTTCAGACTGCTCCGAGCTACTTTTCTTTCTCAAGGGAAATTTGGCAATATCTAGCAAAATTTTATATACCATTTGTCAATTGATCCATCTATCTCAAAAATACAAAAAGACATATATAGAAAGTTATTCAGTGAGCACTACTTTTAATAGTAAGAGACCAGAAACATCCCCAAAGTTCATTCAGCACAGAATGATTGAATAAACTAAGATTTACTAACATAGTAAAATATTATGCATTTGTAGAACCCATAAGAAGTATCTCTGTGGCATGATAGCCACTGAAAAAAGTAGGGTGGCAAAAAATGAAGGTAATATCCTACCATTTAACTAAAGGGAGAAGAGGATATGAATATATCCTTATATTCACATTTTTTAAAACAGAAGAACAAGCCAGGCAAGGTGTCTCATACCTATAATTCCAGCATTCTTGAAGGCTGAGGTAGGTGGATCACCTGAGCTCACGAGTTGGAGACCAGCCTGGGCAGCATGGTGAAACCCCATCTCTACCAAAAATACAAAAATTAGCTGGGCACGGTGGTGTGCAACTGTAGTCCCAGCTACTCAGGAGTGCGAAGTGGGAGGATGGTTTGAGCCCAGGAGGCAGAGAAATAGAAAAATAAAAGAAAATGAACAGCAAAAAACCTTGATTACCAGGCCGGGCGCAGTGGCTCACGCCTGTAATCCCAGCACTTTGGGAGGCTGAGGCAGGCGGATCACCTGAGGTTGAGAGTTTGAGACCAGCTTGACCAACATGGAGAAACCCCATCTCTACTAAAAATACAAAAGTAGCCGGGCGTGGTGGTGCATACCTGTAATCCCAGTTACTCAGGAGGCTGAGGCAGGAGAATCGCCTAAACCCAGGAGGCGGAGGTAGCAGTGAACCAAGATCGCACCATTGCTCTCCAACCTGGGCAACAAGAGCAAAACTCTATCTCAAAAAACCAAAAACAAACAAACAAACAAAAACCCTGATTACCTCTAGGAGGAGAAGGGAATAGAGCTGAGGCACAGGGATGGAGGCCATGTGTCTCTGAAGATTTCACTTTGTTAATTGTGCAACAAGGTTTCCTCCCTCCCTCCTCCTTCCTTCCTTCCTTCCTTTCTTCCTTCCTTCCTCTCTCTCTTGCTTGCTTGCTTTCATCTCTCTTTCTCTTTTTCTTTTTCTCTTTCTCTTTCTTTCCCTTCCTCTCTCCCTTCCTTTCTTTTTCTTTCTTTCTTTCTTTTTTTTTTTGAGACAGGGTCTCATTCTGTCACCCAGGCTGGAGTGCAGTAGTGCAATCTTGGCTCACTACAGCTTCCACTTCCTGGGCTCAAGTGATCCTCCCACCTCAGCCTCCTGAGTAGCTAGGATTATAGGCACGCACCACCATGCCTGGCTAATTTTTATATATTTTGTAGAGAGGGAGTCTCACTATGTTGCCTAGGCTAGTCCCAAACTCCTGAGGTCAAGCAATCCACCCCCTGTGGCCTCCCAAAGTGCTGGGATTACAGGTATGAGCCACCTCGTCCGGCCCATTTTCTAAAACATTTAAAAAAGCAACTCCTGAAAGTCAAAGACAAAATAAGACAAATGAACCTGGTTGTGTAATGACTGGTTCTATTTTTATAAATTGTGACTGCTCTCTGATTAGCTCATAGAAATCTAAGTACAGGTAGTGGCTTCCTTTGGAATGGAGGTAACTCATGTTCTGAAGTTTTTTCTCTGGGAATTTTCTACAAATCTCACATATCTATTTTTGCCTTTCCTGACAGATGTCAAATACCGTAACGTTGGCCATACAGCATACTTCCTTGGTTAGTTTCTCTTAGCCTGAGGCATTGCTTGTCCTCTGATATAAAACATCCCCCACCATAGCACTGACTTCCCTCCAGAAATGAGACATCACTTTATCCTAATAATGTCCCTTTAATTCTGAGGCTGTGGCCCATCCAGGGCATTTCTATCCCAGATCCCAGGTATAATGTGTTAACAGAAAAAAAAAAAAAAAGCTGTAAAATATTTTAAAGAGGTTTAATCTGAGCCAATATGTGTGACCATGGCCCCTGGAAACACAGTCTCAAAGCAGTCCTGAGGAACTGAGCCCAAGGTAGTCAGTTATAGTTTGGTTTTAGACATTTCAAGGAGACAGGGGTTACAGGCAAAGACAGACCAATACACGGAAGATACATATTGGTTTGGCTGGAAAAGGTGAGATATCTTGAAGCAGGAGCTTACAGGTCATAGGCGGACTCAGATATTCTTTAATTGGCAATTGGGCTGGGCACAGTGGCTCATGCCTATAATCCCAGCTCTTTGGAAGGCCAAAGCAGGAGGATGGCTTGAGCCCAGGAGTTCAAGACCAGTCTGGGCAATCTAGTGAGACTCCATCTCTACAAAAAATTTAAAAATTAGATTAGTGTGGTGACATGTGCCTGTAGTCCTAGCTACTTGGGAGGCTGAAATGGGAGGATCACTTGAGCCTAGGAGGTCAAGGCTGCAGTGATCACACCACTGCACTCTAGTCTAGGTAATGAAGTGACCCCTGTCTCAAAAAGAAAAAAAAGAAAGAAAGAAAGAAAGAAAAAGAAAAAGAAAAATCGGAATTGGTTAAAGGAGTAAAGGTTTGTCTAAAAATGTGAAGTCCACAGAAAGGAACATTTAAGTCAAGAAAGTCTGGGTCACAGTGACCTGCAGGGGTTTGTGACTTAACGTCAGGCATAGCCTCAGGTCCTGTTTATAATTTGGTATCTTATTCTCACAGAGTCCCTCTTGTTAAGTCTCATGATCTCTATTTTAAGACAAATGCTGAGCATTTGTTTTGTCTAAACTGCAAAAGCAAGGGAGTATAATGAGGTGTGCCTGACCTCCCATCCTGTCGTGGCCAGGAACTCAGTTTTTCAGATTTCTCTTGGCCAAGAAAGGGTCCAGTCCATCACTTGGGGAGCTTAGGATTTTATTTTCAGTTTACAAAGGTAATCATTTACTCCCATGAGGGTAATCATCCTCCTTGAAATTCAAGAGTTTCCTGGATCACAGGATCTACACTTACACACAGCTGAATTTGACTTTCACAGACTGAGTGACCTTGAGCAAAATAATTAACCTCTTTTAGCTTCACCGGCCTGTCTTTATGAAACAGGGGAAGGATAATACCTACTCTATGGGGTTGTTGCAAGATTTAAATAAGATTATATACGTGTCAAAGGACAAAATTACAGCAAATTTAAAGATCGCAGCTGGTTTTATTTGTGATTCTAAAGTTGGACAACACTTCATTCTATAAAATAGAATAAGTGTTCCCAGGATCTGAGAAGGGGCTGGCTTATAGACAGGGTAAGGTGAAGAAAGCAGAGGCAAAGAATGGTGTGTACCAGGCATTGCAAAGCTACTTTCCTGTGGGGTGGAGATAGAACAATAGAAAAAGAACTGATTAGTTAACATCAGGTTACTGCAGGCTACTTCTTTTAGGTAGGAATTAAAGCAGAAGGCACTTCATTATCCTGCTAATTGAAGACTGGCCTATTTGGAAAATCAGCTGTTATCACTTCGGATTTCTAGGAAAGTCAGATAACTTAGTTTGGGTTTGGTGACATGGATGTGGAACTTTAGCATTTGGTTTTTAGTCTGGTCTGCTGGGGCCTAGTGCAGAAACAGTCTAAAACAATGACCTCTTATATTTTTTATTTAGCATGTGTAAAATGCTAGGTACATATTGGTTGCTCCCTCTCTTTTTTTTGCTCTGCTTATCCTTTCTTCTCTCCTTTCTTCCCACCTTCTTTTCAATGTAGTAACAAGTGTTATTAAAAAAAAAAAAGCAAAGGATAATGTAAATCTGCAGACATTTTTTAAAAATTTGAGTATCTCTTTTCAGTCAATATTTGCAACTTCCACCTCATTAAATATTCTGTCACAGCAGAATAAGGTGGCAAAGAAATGAAGTGCAAATTAGCCTAAGGTAGCTGAGTCCTCATCCTGGTTTCATCACTAATTAGCTCTAAGGACCCAGGCAAGCACTTGACCTTTCTGATCCACGCTTTTCTCAACAGCACAATGAAGATCATGCCTGTCACAGAGGGCAGTGAGGTTCCTGTTGCTGGCATGCCTATCATTATGTCAGTAGAGGGCCTCGTCTACAAATAATCTCTTCAGGCAAATTGCGTAATTTGACATTGAAGTTATCCTTCTCTTTACCTCTCTCCCCCATCTTCGGCTCCAGGTTTTAAAGACTGCTATTAAAAGACAAATACGTTAGCACATTAAGATATTATCACCTAGCAATAACTTTTTTAAAGTTAATTAATCAAATTAGTCATAGCAGACAGCAGAGTCACTATGCTTTGGGCACAGGGAGGTTGGGATTTGGATGGGATTGTAAAGGAATCCGGAATACTCTGGCTCTCGGCTCATGATGCTCTCAAAGGAAACTCCTGTATAGAAAGTGGGGGTTTCATTGATTTTTTGGAGGGTTTTTTGTGTCTCTATCTCCTTCAGTTCCGCTCTGATCTTAGTTATTTCTTGCCTTCTGCTAGCTTTTGAATGTGTTTGCTCTTGCTTCTCTAGTTCTTTTAATTGTGATGTTAGGGTGTCAATTTTAGATCTTTCCAGCTTTCTCTTGTGGGCATTTAGTGCTATAAATTTCCCTCTACACACTGCTTTAAATGTGTCCGAGAGATTCTGGTATGTTGTATCTTTGTTCTCATTGGTTTCAAAGAACATCTTTATTTCTGCCTTCATTTCGTTATGTACCCAGTAGTCATTCAGGAGCAGGTTATTCAGTTTCCATGTAGTTGAGCGGTTTTGATCCAGTTTCTTAGTCCTGAGTTCTAGTTTGATTGCACTGTGGTCTGAGAGACAGTTTGTTATAATTTCTGTTCTTGTACATTTGCTGAGGAGTGCTTTACTTCCAATTATGTGGTCAATTTTGGAATAAGTTCGATGTGGTGCTGAGAAGAATGTATATTCTGTTGATTTGGGGTGGAGAGTTCTGTAGATGTCTATTAGGTCTGCTTGCTGCAGAGATGAGTTCAATTCCTGGATATCCTTGTTAACTTTCTGTCTCGTTGATCTGTCTAATGTTGACAGTGGGGTGTTGAAGTCTCCCATTATTATTGTATGTGAGTCTAAGTCTCTTTGTAAGTCTCTAAGGACTTGCTTTATGAATCTGGGTGCTCCTGTATTGGGTGCATATATATTTGGGATAGTTAGCTCTTCCTGTTGACTTGATCCCTTTACCATTATGTAATGGCCTCCTTTGTCTCTTTTGATCTTTGATGGTTTGCAACCCCTGCTTTTTTTTTGTTCTCCACTTGCTTGGTAGATCTTCCTCCATCCCTTTATTTTGAACCTATGTATGTCTCTGCATGTGAGATGGGTCTCCTGAATACAGCAGACTGATGGGTCTTGACTCTTTATCCAGTTTGCCAGTCTGTGTCTTTTAATTGGACCATTTAGTCCATTTACATTTAAGGTTAATATTGTTATGCGTGAACTTGATCCTGCCATTATGATATTAACTGGTTATTTTGCTCGTTAGTTGATGCAGTTTCTTCCTAGCCTCCATGGTCTTTACATTTTGGCATGTTTTTGCAATGGCTGGTACCGGTTGTTCCTTTCCATGTTTAGTGCTTCCTTCAGGGTCTCTTGTAAGGCAGGCCTGGTGGTGACAACATCTCTAAGCATTTGCTTATCTGTAAAGGATTTTATTTCTCCTTCACTTACGAGTCAGAAAAAAAAAAAAAAAAAGAAAGTGGAGGAAGGAGCCTCCAGACAAACCCTGCCCTCTTTGCAGTTTTGCTTCAGGCTTGTAATTCACCTTTCTTGAGAATGTCACAGAATTTGTGGATAAGCAGGTGAAAAACCATTCTTACCAAGTGTGGAGGGAAAAGAAAAGGTTTTGTTTGTTTGTTTGTTTTGAGACAGTCTTGCTCTGTCACCCAGGTCAGTGCAAACACAGGTCACTGTAGCCTCAACCCCCTGGGCTCAAGTGATTGATCCTCTCACCTCAGTCTCTCCAGTACCTGGGACCACAGGTCATGATACCACACCTAGCTAATTTCTCATTTTGTGGCAGTGGGGTCTTGACGTGTTGCCCAGGCTGGTCTCGAACTCCTGAGTTCAAACAATCTGCCTGCCTTGGGCTCCCAAAGCGTTGGGATTACAGGTGAGAGCCACTGAAAAAAGATACATTTTTTATCAGAGAAATCTGAACCCCTTTACATTATCAGGCCCAGAGAGGCACTGGGATGTAACTGTAGTCACATCTCACTCCTTCTCAAGCTAAATAATGATCTCTTGAAGTCTCTTGCTATGCAGACTCTAGACTAACTGATGCCAATTAGCCATAAAATGCCATACACCCTATAGTTCAACAAAGTCTAGCCAATCACAAACCACTGTCATTTCTGTAAACCAATGAGAATTCCTAATGATCAACTTTGTAATTGCCCCCTCTCCTGATTCGTCTTATATTCTTTTTTTTTTGAGACGGAGTCTTGCTCTGTCGCCCAGGCTGGAGTGCAGTGGCCGGATCTCAGCTCACTGCAAGCTCCGCCACCCGGGTTTACGCTGTTCTCCTGCCCCAGCCTCCGGAGTAGCTGGGACTACAGGCGCCCGCCACCTCGCCCGGCTAGTTTTTTGTACTTTTTTAGTAGAGACGGGGTTTCACCGTGTTAGCCAGGATGGTCTCAATCTCCTGACCTCGTGATCCACCCGTCTCAGCCTCCCAAAGTGCTGGGATTACAGGCTTGAGCCACCGCGCCCAGCCGTCTTATATTCTTTAAAAATTTGAGGCTCTCTTTTTGTTCTTGGGAATACTCCCCAAGGCAACTTGAAAGTGTGTCCCAGACTGCAGTTCTCAACCTTGACCCCAATAAACTCGCTATAGTAATTTTGCCTCAGCTTCTTCCTTTCAGGTCGACACAAGCATTAATTGGCAGGCAGGAAGGAAGGACGGAAAGAAGGAGGGAGGGAGGGAGGGGAGAAAGAGAGAGAGAGAAAGAGAGAGAAAGAAAAGTGACTCTGTTAGAAGCTAGGCTGGGTGCAGTGGTTCACGCCTCTAATCCCAGCACTTTGGGAGGCCGAGGCAGGTGGACCACCTGAGGTCAGGAGTTCGAGACCAGCCTGTCCAACATGGTAAAACCCCATCTCTACTAAAAACACAAAAATTAGCTGGGCATGGTGGTGGACACGTGTAATCCCAGCTACTTGGGAGGCTGAGGAAGGAGAATCACTTGAACTCAGGAGGTGGAGGTGGTAGTGAACCAAGATCACGCCATTGCACTCCAGCCTGGGCAACAAGAGTGAAACTGAAAAAAAAAAAAATAATAAAGGCTCATCTAGCCTAAATATCTCAGCTGGAGTCTCCTGCAGGAAAGACCCACTGTGACTAATGGAGCCCTGAAGTGGGGATAGAAGGTCGTAGGTGGTTGAGAATTCTAAGTTGCTGTGAAGATGCCAGGCCCAGTTGGAGATCAAATTGAGGGGAGGGTGGTACAAATAGAACCAGGAGGAAAGTCATAAAACGACGGAAAGGGAGGGGACCTGTAATAGGAGTTAAGCCTGGTGATGCCTGAGTCTTGGACCCCACCCTGGATGAAGGCTGCCTGCAGCGTGTGTTGCAGTTCCTGAGCTGCACAGAAGGGGGCGCCATTCCTGCATTATTTCTCCGGACCTAAATCCGGTAATGCAGCTCCTAGTTGTACCTATCTTACATTCTTTTTACAGTGTTTTGTTTTTTCTTTTTTCTTTTTTTTTTTTTTTTTTTGAGACAGAGTCTCACTCTGTCACCCAGGCGGGAGTGCAGTGGCACGATCTGGGCTCACTGCCTTAGCCTCCCAAGTAGATGGGATTACAGGTGCGTGCCACCACGCTCGGCTAATTTTTGCATTTTTAGTAGGGACAGGGTTTCAACATGTTGGCCAGGCTGGTCTTGAACTCCTGACCTCAGGTGATCCACTCGCCACCGCCTTCCAAAGTGCTGGGATTACAGGCGTGAGCCACCGCACCCGACACATTTTACAGTTTTGAGAGCACTATCTCATTTCATCCTTGGACCAACCAAGCAATGATTAGGGGCAGGCCCTATTATCCCTGTTCTACAGATAAAAAACTGAGAGACAGCCAGCTTAAGCGACAGTGTCAGACAATTCGGTAATTCGTTTGGTTCCTGACCAGTGCTTTTCCCACTCTGCTGTCCAGCATAAAACAGGGTTGTCAAGGACAACTGGGAAGTGAACATAGACCCCAGAACTCCCTGACAAAAGGAAAGAAGACACACTTCCTTATCCACTCCACACGATAGATGGCCTTGGGTACGCTGCTGCTCTCGGGAGGTTTGGAGATCAAATTGAGTCTGCTCCTAGATTCCAAACGCAATTAAATTTAGCTTTGTTGGGTCATTCTGTGGTCAGGCTGTAAGTTCAGCTTGGTCAAGGGGAAGGAAGGGAATAAGCAGAAGCTGTGGGTTGGGCACCTGTCCTTTTGCCTGCTCAGTGCCTCTGTTCTTGTGGACGTAAAGACACCCATGTAAGCCCTCATGGCTACAAGCTGGGAAAACTCTAAAATGATTGCCTTTTCAAAATTTTTTAATTGACAAATAAAAATTGTATATATTTATGGTGTCCCACATGATATTTGATATACGTCTACATTGTGGAATGGCTAAATCAATCTAATTAACACATACATTACCTCACATTTCTTTTTTTGTGTGGTGAGAACACCACTTAAAATCCACTCTTAGCAATGCTCTAGTATACAATACATTGTTACTAACTACAGTCTCCTCTCTTGAACTTCTTCCTCCTGTGACATGAGCCACTATGCCTGGCCTCCTCTTTCCCTTTGTGTCTCTTGTTTTTTTCTTTTTTTGAGACAGAGTCTCGCCGTGTTGCCCAGGCTGGAGTGCAGTGGTGTGATCTCAGCTCTCTGCAACCTCCACCTCCCAGGTTCAAGAGATTCTAATGCCTCAGCCTCCCAGGTAGCTGGGATTAGGGGTAAGCCACCACGCCCAGCCTCCCTTTTGTGTCTCTTTTACTTCTCCTTGACCCCCTGCCTCCAACCCTGTCCTTCCCTTAGAAAATGACATCTGATCACCCAAGCCGGATGTCCTGCACCCTCAGCATTGCTGCCAAGAGAGATCTTCCTAAAATGCAGATATGCTCAAGTCATTCTCCTGCTTAAAAGTTTCTGCATTCCCTGGATCTTTGGGGAGAAAGATAGCTTGGCATTCCAGGCCCTTTGTTTTCCCTTTTTTTTTTTTTTTTTTTTTTTGACGGAGTGTTTCTCTGTCTCCCAGGCTGGAGCACAGTGGTGCAATCTCCGCTCACTCAACCTCTGCCTCCTGGATTCAAGCGATTCTCCTGCCTCAGCCTCCTGAGTAGCTGGGATTACAGGTGCCCGCCACCACACCTGGCTAATTTTTGTATTTCTACTAGAGACAGGATTTCGCCATATGGGTCAGGCTGGTCTCGAAACTCCTGACCTCAAGGTAATCCTCCTGCCTTGGCCTCCCAAAGTGTTGGGATAACAGATGTGAGCCACTGTCCCCAGCCCCAGGCCCTTCATTTTCTGATGCTCTGCCACATTCTCCTTCCTTCCAGGCTCCCGCACTGCTCACAGGGCCCATGGAGTTTCATGCCCTCTTACCTTCCATAGTTTATGCCCTATGTCTGATTCTCCTGCTCCCCTTCTTCATCTCACCAACTTTTATTCATCTAGAGTCTCACCGTCTGGGAAGCTTGCTCTATTCTTTTCCTTAATCTGATTAGGCATCCCTTCTCTGTGTCCCTAGCGGACCCTGTTCGTACTTTGTGGCATTTGCCAAATTACATTGCAATAACAATTCCAGACTGCAAATTCCAGTCTGCTTCTCCATCTTTAGTTCCTTTCAACATGTGATTTGTGAACTCCTTGTTTCAGAATCACCTGGGGAGTTTAAACACAAGCTCCTGGGACATACCCCAGACCCACTAACTCCGAATCTTTGCAGGGCAGAGCCTAGGAGTCTGCATTTTAAAACTTTCTCAGTCAGGGCAATGGTTCATGCCTGCAATCCCAGCACTTTGGGAGGCCAATACGGGCAGATTGTTGAGCCCAGTGGTTCAACACCAATGTGGGCAACATGACGAAACCCTGTCTCTACAAAACAAAAATTAGGCGTGGTGGCTCCTACCTGTGGTCCCAGCTACCTGGGAGGCTGAGGCAGGAGGACTACCTGAGCCCACGAGGTCAAGGCTGCAGTGAACCAAGATTGCACCACTGCACTCCAGCCTAAGCAAGGTCAAGTTTAAGAACCACCACACTAGACATGAAGTGGCTATATTTTCTTAGACCTTTATAGCATCTACCATAAGCACACAGAGAATGGATTCTGAATGAAAGAGTCTAGAGCTTGAAAGGGAACTGAAATTTTAAAATAAAAAGTGTGAAGTGATGGCTGGGCACGGTGTCTTATGCTTGTAATCTCAGCACTTTGGGAGGCTGAGGCGGGCGGATCACGAGGTCAGGAAATCGAAACCACCCTGGCCAACACGGTGAAACTCCGCCTCTACTAAAAATACAAAAAATTAGCCGGGCGTGGTGGCACGCGCCTGTAATCCCAGATACTCAGGAGGCTGAGGCAAGAGAATCGCTTGAATCCGGGAGGCGGTGATTGCAGTGAGCCAAGATCGCGCCACTGCACTCCAGCCTGAGCGAGAGAGCAAAACTCCGTCCCAAAAAAAAAAAAAAAAAAAAAAAAAGCGTGAAATGAGCAGCATAACGTTGGAATGTAAGGTGACTATTTCCTGCTAAGATTCCAGTTGCCATCAGGCGGCGCTGTGTCAACACAAATGCTTTTACCTGAAGGGAGGAGGAAGAAGTTTGGTTGATTTACTGGAATTCAAGCCTCAAATACTGCATAATTGAATTTATTTTTTCTTACTCAGTTTGTCTGCAATTGTCCCACTTGTGTGAATACATTGATTTTTTTTTCCTTTTTCACCTAGCCCAGAACAAAGTTGAATAAATTGATTTATTAAGGTATGAAGCTTTAGACAAGAAAAGCCGTGGAAGGAGGCTGGTGGCAGCAGAGAGCTGGGCAGGTAATGAAGGAGAGGGGAAGGAAATTAGCAATGACCCTTATTTCCATCTTCAGTGAGGAAAAGCTGCTCCCTGCCAGCACTGCCTGTTGTGAAATTACCCAAGCATTCAAATTAATATGTCATTTCAGTGAGAGGGTGGAGCCATCCTGTAATTTCTGTTAGTCATCCAGTTTCCTTTACAGGTTGTTAAGTGCCTCATGAGTAACCTTTGAATGTCGTTTCTCTAACAAACCAGTCTGAAAGCCTGAATCTTTCTTCTGGGCTGAGTACTTTATTCTTCTGAGGTGTGGGAAATGAGGCACAGCAAAGGCCTGGGGCCCTGCAGACAACTCCTTCTCCTCCTCCTCCTCCCTCCCCCTCCCTACAGGGCATCCCTCTGCACAGAACTGATAGAGCTGGCCTGGCCACTGGGCAGACTATCAGGCCAGGCCAGAACTGGAGGCTGAGTTGGTTTCCTCCTGGCAGGACAGAGCTTTCAGCCAGAGACCTTCTAGGAGGGAGGCAGGGGGAGGGTTTGCAGCCTTCCCAACTCTGGGTAAACAGAGAAGTGTGGTGGACAGGAAAAAGGACCTGTACTCCCAGCATAGGCCCAATCTCACTGAAGAGGCGCTCTTTAAAGGCATCACACAATTTAAGAACAGTGCATAGTAGAAATAACTATTAATTTCTGAATGACCAAGTATAAGTGAAATGGAAGTGCTTAAAAGTAATGAGAGAGAAGTTATAGTTCCTCTTTTCCTTCCTTGAAAACTCAAGTGCAAAAGTCATCAGGGGCGGGGTCAAGCAAGATAGGCAGCTATGAGTGGGGTGGAGGTGAGCTGTGGTGGCCAGAACCTGACCAGGATCGGAAAGCATACATTCAGGGGCAAGTCCAGGCCAGGGTGTCAGAGCCCAAGTGCAGTGAGGGGTGCCCCAGCAGAGAGGCAGTCTGCCACGGGATGTTGGAGTCCCAGTGGGGAGAGAAAGGTATCTCCAAGGATGTGTATGTAAATATGTAATATTAAGGATGATGGGAGCAAAGTTTCTCGCTCTTGGAGAAGAGAGTTAACAAATCATTCCTGTAATCCCACCACATTAAGAGGCTGAGGTGGAAGGAATGTTTGAGACCAGGAATTTCAGACCAGCCTGGTCAACATAGTGAGATCCCATCTCTACAGAAACCAAAAAAAATTAGCCAGGTGTGGTGGCTTTCACCTGTATGCCATCTCAAGGAAACAGGCTGAGGTGTGAGGATCACTTGAGCCCAGGAGATTGAGGCTGCACTACAGCCTGGGCAACTGAGCAACAGCCCCTCTCAAAAAAGTAAACTATGGACAGAAAACTCAAATGAAATATGTGTTGGGTTGGAATGAGAAGTATTGGTATGAAGTCATGGTTTTCAATAAACAAACTAATAAGATCTATATTTTATTACATATGTAGAGAAATATAAGTGTAAATACATGTATGATTGTGTGTATGTGTATACATACATCCTTATATTCCCTACTTCTGTGCCCTGAGAGGGCCTGAGGTCAATGATGCCCAATACTGGTTTCTATTTATTTTATTTTTTTAAAATAGAGATTGAGTCAGGCTGGGCATGGTGGCTCACGTCTGTAATCCCAGCACTTTGGGAGGCCAAGGTGGGCAGATCATGAGGTTAGGAGTTTGAGACCAGCCTGGCTAACATGGTGAAACCCAGTCTCTACTAAAAATACAAAAAATTAGCTGGGAGTGCTGGCACGCGCTGTAATCCCAGCTACTTGGGAGGCTGAAGCAGGAGAATCACTTGAACCCAGGAGGCGGAGGTTGCAGTGAGTGAAGATCACGCCATTGCACTCCAGCCTGGGTGACAAAGCAAGACTCCGTCTCAAAAAAAAAAGAGATGGAGTCTTGCTATGTTGGCCAAGTTGGTCTTGAACTCCTGGCCTCAAGCGATCCTCCATCTCAGACTCCCAAAGTGCTGGGATTACAGGCATAAGCCACTGTGCCTGGTCCCAATTCTGGTTTCTGTTTCTATTTTGTTTGTATGTTTGTTTGCTTTTTGAGAAGGAGTCTCACTTTGTCGCCAGGCTGGAGTGCAGTGGCGCGATCTTGGCTCACTGCAAGCTCCACCTCCCAGATTCAAGCACGCACCACGAGGGCACGCACCACGACGCCCAGCTAATTTTTGTATTTGTAGTAAAGACGGGGTTTCACCCTGTTGGCCAGGATGGTCTTGATCCCTTGACCTCGTGATCTGCCTGCCTTGGCCTCCCAAAGTGCTGTGATTACAGGCATGAGCCACCGTGCCCAGCCAGGGTTTCTGCTTTTTGTGTGTGGGTTTTTTTGTTTTTTTTTTTTGCGACAGAGTCTCACTCTCCTGCCTCAGCCTCCCGAGTAGCTGGAATTACAAGTGTCCACCACCACGCCCAGCTAATTTTTGTATTTTTAGTAGAGACAGTGTTTCACCACGTTGGCCAGGCTGGTCTCGAACTCCTGACCTCAGGTGTTCCACCCACCTCCGCTTCCCGAAGTGCTGGGATTACAGGCATGAGCCACCATGCCTGGCCCCAATCCTGCTTTCTAAATATCATTCTTCACTTACAGGAACCAAGATCCCTTAACTGGTTGATTCTAGGAGTTAATAAATGAAAAGTAAAAGATGAGTCTGGGTTAGCTTCTGGTGTCAGAAAGTAAGAAAGTGCTCGAAGAAGGACACTGAAACCAGCCTGAAATTTCTTGCTGGCCAAATCTGAGACAATCTGAACATCAAACGTAATAATGATAGTAATATAACCCATTGATAGTAATATACCCATTGAATAATTTATAATTCATGAGTCCCTATTAATATAAAGTGATACAAAGATTAATTTTGAAGAGGAATGGAAAATTTACATATTCTCAAAGTTCTTCCTTACAAAACATCTATTTGTTACAAAGGAGAAAAGAGTAACTTTACAGCCAAGAAGCACAGTAGATGCCACCTTAATGAAATGATCAACGTTAACGTCATTAGTGATAGGACATATTGAAGTGTGAATCCAATGAGAAGAACACACAACTTCTTTTGTATTTCTGTCAAAGATACATAACCTAAATTTAATCATTAGAAAGCATGAGACAGACCCAAATTGAGAGATATTTTATAAAACAATTAGTCTGTAACTGCAAAAGAGTCAAGAAAGTCACAAGAGTCAAGAAAAAAACTGAGGAAATGTTCTCAGTTGAAGGAGACTAAAAGAGCTGCGACAAATAAATGTAATGCATGATTCTGAACTGCACTTATTTGCTATAAAGACACTACTGGGACAGTTAGTGAAACCTGAATGAGTTTGAGAATTATACTGTAACAGTGCATCAGTGTTAATTTCCTGATTTTGGTAGGAAGAATGTCCTTGTTTATAAGAGAATGCTAAAGTATTTAGGGGCCACGAACACCATGTTGGCAACTTATTCTCAAATAGATGAGGAGAAAAACGTCTTTTGTTCTATGGTTTCAAATTTTCTGTAAATTGGGTATTGTTTGGAATAAAAACACACTGTTAAGAAAATAAAGAGGAAGAAAGAGTAGGCCATTGGTTGGATGGGAATTGAAGAAGCATGGAGAGGTGAGACTTGAGTTTGTCAGAAAGGAGCAGAAGCATTTCCGGTGTCAGGGGAGCACCCTAGGAAGAAGCCCCAAAAGAGGAAGAAGAATGGCAGGAATTGGGAGGAAAGTTACCCCTGCTCACCTGGCACAAATGGCTTGTGTTAGAAAGAGGGTAACCATGTAATTTATCATGCAGACGAATGCACTTTTGATAATGAAAGAGAGCACTATTAATAATTACATTTGGCCTTCAGTGTGACCTCTTAAGAAAAAACAATATATAAAGAGAAAATAAAATAAATAAAACTACTTTTAAAAATTACATTTTGACATGAGCACATGACTATTTGGAGAACTGCCCTTAGTAAACTGGGATGTGTGACTCCAGCTAGAATTCAAAAAGAGATCAGGTCATTTAGGGGAAATGGAACCAAACTGTAGAAGTTTGAAAATGGTCTTGCCTTCTGATCAGTAGTGAATAAATACATAAATAAAATAAAATAAAAATGGTCAAACAGCATCAGCTTTTGTATGTTCTCCTCTTTACTTGACCTCATAGTGGTATTTGGTACAATCATTTTCAATGTACTCTTTTCTCATCTTCAGTGACCCCATATTCTCCTAGTTTTTCTCCCTTTACCCTGGCATTTCTCAGTTTTCTTCACCTATCTATATCCATCTTCCCCTATTCAATCTCAGATGGTTTAGTTCTCCAGGGATCCATTCTGGACCCTCTTCTCTCTCGTCTCTATAATCTTTACCTATTGGTTTAAAAAAATTATTTATTTATTTTTGTGTTATGTTTACTGGTTTTTTTTAATAGAGAACTAGCTCTAATGGTTTGCTCAATTAATTAATTAACTAATTAATTTATAGAGAACGGGCTTCACCATCTTGCTCAGGCTGGTCTTGAACTCCTGAGCTCAAGCAATCCCCCTGTCTTGGCCTCCCAAAGTGCTGGGATTACAGATGCGAGCCACCACACTTGGCCCTACTACCCTTTGATTTAATGTTCTAAGCTGATTCCCAAATATGTGTCTCAAACCTCTCTCTCATCTGATTGCCTAGCTCCAACATTTTACTGCCTACTTGACAGTGACATTTGGAGGACTCATAGGTTTCTCAAAGTTAGCATATCAAAACTAGAGCTAGTGAGTTATTGGGGTGATTGGGGTAGGGCATTGCCCACTATCTAATCCCTCTGCGGTTCTGCGGTGGGTCTAATGTATTTCACTTTAGACTCTTTCCTCTTGGGCCCTAATATACCCTCATCTCAGAGGGTGTTGAGGTAGTTAGTCTGCATCCTCAGGTATGATGGTTAATTTTATGTGTCAACTTGACTGGGCAACAGGGTGCCCATATAGTTGGTCAAATATTATCCTGAATGTTTTGGAGAGGGTGTTTTTGGATGAGGTTACTATTTACATTGGGTGTACTGAATAAAACAGATTGCTCATTCTAACATGGGTGGGTCTCATCCAATCAGTTGAAGGCATGAATAGAACCAAAGGCTGACCTTCTCCCAAGTAAGGGGATTCCTTTTTCTGACTACCTTCCAACTAGAACATTAGCTTTTTTCTGCCTTTGACTCAAACTGAAGCGTTTGTTCTTCCTGGTAAGTGAGTCTGCCAGCCTTTGAACAGGCACTACGCCATCACTTCTCCTGGTTCTCAGGCCTTAGGACTCACACTGGAATTAAACGATTTGCTCTTCTGGATCTCCAGCTTGTTGACTCAGCCTCCAGATATTGGGACTTGCCAGCCTCTAGATATTGGGAATTGCATGAGCCAATTTCTTATGATACATCATATATATATAATATATTTATTATAATTACACACACACACATCCTGTTGGTTCTTTTTCTGATGGACCCTGACTGATACACTCAGGTCTCTGGTCATAGCAGGGAGCATGGTCTTGTCGGAGTCTTGTTGGGGACACACAGGTCACTGATGAAGGCTGATTCGCTTTCTCAGTACAGGAGACCTACTCTGGAAGGTGCTGGTCAGGCAGTGGATAGTCAAGTCCCAGATCACCCCAGGAATCATTTTACACTTGGCAATAACTCTTTGATATCCACAGAATTGGCCCATGAGGTTGGGGTGACTCACAGGAGGTCAGGAAGTAAGCTGTCCTAGTGATGATTGAGGTAAGGAGTCCAAAGGCCAAAGTGTTCATCTTGGGTGGAGTTGGAAGTGTGGTTGCAACAAGAGTGGTGTTGGGTCTTGGTGACCTGCTCCCAGTCAGAGTAGCAGTCAAGAGCATTCTCCCAGGTACCTCCTGTGAGCAGCTTTGTTGCCCTCATGATGAAAGGTCAGACCATAGCTACCTCCGGATGGTGTCAATGACTAGGGTGGAAGGCACAAAGTAGGAGTGCCTCAGGTGGCAGATGTTCCTGTCTTTGTCCAACATCTCCTGTCCCAACCGAAGAGAAAGGGCTGCTCTGGACCTGAGGGAGCTGACTCTGTAAGCGGGGGAGCCAAGCTGTCTCTCCTAGCTCCAGATAGCTCTGATGTTCTCTGGCTGGACTGAGCACTTGGCCTCAGAGAATGAGTTTTGCCTGATCTGGGCAGCCCGAGTAATAATGGCAGCAGTGCAGGGAGTAATCTCTCTGTCCAGGAAGTTGAGGGCCTTGCCATGGTGCCTGAGGTGAGAGTAGCCAGCCTGGGACAGGTTCTAGGGGCCACACAACACGTCACAGTCAGGGAGGCAGATCTGCTTCAGCTTGTCCAGGGAGGGCCACCTAGGGGGGTGGGAGGAAAGTCATCTAGCCAGAAGCCCTATTCCCATGGGCAGGCCCTGGTAACAACACTAGACAGGACAGGGTGCTGGGACTCAGCCTCAATATGGCTGTGGACCAGGAGGGGCTGACTTTGCCTCTTTCTGCTCCTAGCAGGGAAAGCAACTCCTCCAGATGTGAGTCAGACCTACCTCTTCCTGTTCGACAGAGCACTGGATGGAGATGGAGATATGGCAATGCTTCCTTTTGGATGAAATTGCTTCCAAGGGACTTCTTAGATTCCCACCCTTAGAACCATGGAAGATGGGGGCTCCCCTCTTTCTATTCCACAGGCAGTCATAAGAGAGGGTGGCCCTGCTAAACTAGGGCATCTTCAGGAGAAATCCCCTTCTCCTGTCCCTCCTGCCCAATAATCTGGGGAGGTATTTTGGTCATACCTCTTTCTGCTCTGGAGGGTTGGAACCTCCTGTAAAGCAGTAGAAGACAAATTCAATAGGCCAAGGTCAAAGCTTCTCTAAACAGGGGCCCCAGCTGGGATAAGGATCAACCACTGGCTGCTCAGAGGGTTGGGTTCTCTCTGGGAGAGCTGGGCTTAAAGGGAGGGACCGCAGGAACACGCTTCCTTGTGGCCACTACTATCATTGTGATGCCAGAGCTGGTTCTGCTCCTTCTATAGTTGGTTATGTCCAAAAATGGAGCCCTTGATTTTATTTTGTTTTTTATTTTTTTGAGACGGAGTCTCACTCTGTCACCCATGCTGGAGTGCAGTGGCACAGTCTTGGCTCACTGCAACATCTGCCTCTAACCTCTGCCTCTGGCTGAGGCAGGAGAATCACTGAAGTCCAGATTCAAGTGATTCTCCTGCCTCAGCCTCCCAAGTAGCTGGGTCTACAGGCATGCACCACCACACCTGGCTAATTTTTGTATTTTTCGTAGAGACAGGGTTCACCATGTTGGCCAGGCTGGTCTCGAACTCCTAACCTCAGGGTGACCTACCTTGGCCTCCCAAAGTGCTGGGATTACAGGCATAAGCCACTGCACCCTGCGCGGCCCTTGATTATAATTCCCAAATCCCCTCTTCTATTATATTTCTCATCTCAGTAACTAGCACCACCATCTACCCAATTGTTCAAACCAGAAAGCAGGACATGGTCTTTGATTCAGCTTTTTTCTTTACTACCCTCTTGTATCAGATCCATGAGCCAGTTCTATCACTTCTACTTCTTAACTACATCTCTAACATGACCATGTCCCTTCCTCTCCATTACCATCACCATGATCCAGGCCATTGTCATCTGCTGCTCAGACACAGACTTGGTAGGGTTCTTTTTATTGTTCTTCCCATGTCCTCTTTCAACTCACTCCAATCTACACCTCACACAACAGCCAGAGTAGATAGACTGTCTCTGTGATTCTTGGGCACAGCGCTCTATTGATGTGCTTCAGAGCACTTGTCACAAGTTAAATATTTATTTTGCTGCTTTTGTTGTTGTTGTTCAATTTTTTTATCTGTCTCCCCCACTAGATTGTAGCACCATGACGCAGGGAATCTTGTCTGTTAAGGTCACTATTGTATCCTTCCTGCCCAGCACAGTGCCTGGCACAGAGTAGTTAAATCAACAGTTTTTGGGTGAATGGCATTAGGCCAAAGAGTTTTGATTTGAGTCACTAAGCAATTTGGAGCTAACACACATTGTAAAGAAAAAAAGGACTGAAAACATAAGGATACTTTAGAAAGAATAACGAAGGCAGCTGGATGAAGATTAATTCTGGTTCTCCTTTATTAATAGCTTCTCAGTTGATAGGGCCTAAGGTTGTGGCATGAAATTTCAAAGGGAGGGCTGGAATCCTATAGAGGGCTTAAAGGAAGAATCAACAGAATTGCTATCTTCTTTGGCCAAGTGCAGTGTCTCATGCCTATAATTCCAGCACTTTGGGAAGCTGAGGCGGGTGGATCACTTGCGGTCAGGAGTTTGAGACCATCCTGGCTAACATGGTGGAACCCCGTTCCTACTAAAAAGAAAATACAAAAAATTAGCCAGGCATGGTGGTGGGCGCCTATAGTCCCAGCTACTCAGGAGGCTGAGGCAGGAGAATAGCGTGAACCCAGGAGGCGGAGCTTGCAGTGAGCCGAGATCGCGCCACTACACTCCAGCCAGGGTGACAGAGCAAGACTCTGTCTCAAAAAAAAAAAAAACAAAAATTAGTTGGGCATGGTGTTGTATGCCTGTAGCCCCAGCTACTCAGGAGGCTGAGGCAAGAGAATCACTCGAACTAGGGAGACAGAAGTTGCAGTGAGCCGAGATCACACCATTGCACTCCAACCTGGGTGACAGAGCGAGACTCTGTCCGCCTCCCTCTCCAGAAAAAAAGAATTGCTATCTTCTTTAATATGACTTCTTTATTTATTTCAGAGACAAGGTCTTGCTGTGCCACCCAGGTTGGAGTGCAATGGCACGATCATAACTTACTACTACCTCCAACTACTGCACTCAAGTTATCCTCCTGTCTCAGTCTCTCAAGTTCCTGGGACTATAGGTGCACACTGCCATTTCCTGCTAATTTGTAATTTTTTTTTTTTTGTAGAGATGGGGGTCTTGCTATGTTGCCCAGGCTGGTCTCCACCTCCTGGTTTCAAGTGATCCTCCTGCCTTGGCCTCCCAAAGTGCTGGGATTACAGGTATAAGCCACCACACCAGGCCCTTGAATATGTTGATAAGAAGAGAGAGAGGCAGGCATTGATGTTGTGAGTCTAGTGGGCCAGAAAAATAGCATTACCTGTCTCTTCCAAAAAATGGCATGACTGGGAAGAACCTCAAATTTGAGTGGAAGATGAACTCAGTTTTTAAACATGTTGAGTTTGAAATGACCATAAATATTTTCTATGGGTTGCTGAAAAAAGCCTAGCTGGAAACCGTTTTTGACATTTTGGTCAGCGATGAAACAATCATGGAGTTTATTATTCTTGATTTCTTTGTTTGTAAGTTCAAGAAATTAACATAGATTCTATAATTCTAGCAGGAAGAAGAGAGTTAAATTTCTAAGAATTCTAAATTCTGTTCAACAGAATTTAAGAACACAACCAAAGTAATTTTCAACCTAGTTTAAAAATTTTTTTATTTTTAGAAATGGGGCCCCACAGTGTTGCCCAGGCTGGATTGTAGTGGCTACTCACAGGTATGACTACAGGGCATTACAGCATTGAATTCCTGGGCTCAAGCAACCCTACTGCTCCTGCCTCCTGAGTAGCTGGTACTACAGGTTTGTGCCACTGCACCTGGCTCCATTATTATTATTATTTTTACATCAAACATGACAATTAATAAGTATACCATTATCTATTGGATAATACAAAGAATTTATTGTAAGAGTATTTGCCCTGATTTAATTTCTACTTTTGTATATTTTTCTGTATTTTCTAAACTTTCTATGGTAATGTATTTTTATAAATCGGGAAAAAAATAGGACACTTTTTTTTTTTAAGAAAGAGAAAAGACTCACTGTGTCAATTTCTGAGTATTTTCGGGTTAAGCTTTTGCCTTACATACACTAAACATATGTAAGCACTGAAGCTACAAAATGCTCCCAGAAATCCCTGGAAATTTCCCTCTAAGAAGTACACACATGTTGATATTTCCTGGAATTCATTGCAGCTGGTTTCCCTTTTCTGGTTTCACACAGCTTTGGTCCCAAAACTAATTCAGCTGGAATTAATAAGTCCATTGTTCCAATACTTCTCCCTGAAGGGAAAATTCAGGGAATTGTCCTTTTTTTGATTATTACAGTTCCAGACCTAAATATTAGCCACTCTTCTTGATGCGGCTTTGATTTCTTAGACAACTGTCACATGAAAGGTGTTTTTTATGGGTTTGCTTTACTGTGCTAGGGCTTCCATTTTACCAGCAACCAGTTTGGGACGTGGTGGAGTTGGGGGCAGGACAAGGAAGGGGAATAGAGAACAGCGCATGGCAAATGCAGAGACCTTTTTTTTTTTTTTTTTTGAGATGGAGTCTCACTCTGTCGCCCAGGCTGGAGTGCAGTGGCACAATCTCGGGCTAGGTGCAACCTACACCTCCCCGGCCCAAGCGATTCTCCTGCCTCAGCCTCCCGAATAGCTGGGTTTACAGGAACCTGCCACCACGCCTGGCTAATTTTTTTGTATTTTTAGTAGAGACGGGGTTTCACCGTGTTAGCCAGGATGGTCTCGATCTCCTGACCTCATGATCCATCCACCTCAGACTCCCAAAGTGCTGAGATTACAGGCATGATCCAACACGCCCGGCCTCGCAGAGTTTTTTTTTTTTTTTTTTTTATTCGACTGAAGAATGGTCTACCAGACTTACAGGTGGACCCCAGGTCAATGACTGGGAAAGACAATGATCTGGAATGACATTGAGGAATAGCATACAAAACTGGGTATATTTCACTAGGATGAGAAGGTGGCATATTAGGGCTTTATAGCATGAGGGGTTAAGTTTGCTCCCATAATCAATGCATTGCAATATGAGGAAGAAAGAAGTCAACTTGCTATACAGAAAAGCATATTTAAACAGAGATATCAGGAAATGGAGCACACTGCCTCATGTGCCATAAGCTGTCAATCCATGGGGGTTTACAATAAGACCCTAGAAGACCACGCTCTGGGTATGGTGTATAGGGGAGCTGTGTGTTGGATAGAGTACTGGGCTTGGCCATCTCCAAGATCCTTCAAGCCCTGAAAACCTATAATTTCATGAATAATTAACAACTTATTGACCTGTAAGCTATTAATTCCATAGATCATACATGTTTTTCTCTCAGTTACAGAGTAATAGTTTGGTACCTCTGTGTTGTTTCAAAGATAATACTTTTCCAATGTCTTCAATTGCATCAAAATCTGGGGTGTCCATAATATAGAGCCAAATTAAAGACTCTTCACTTTATTAGTCAAGATAGGCTAGGTCATATTACACTAACAAACCACCACCAAATTTCAGTAGCTTGAAACAACCTTGGTTCGTTTCTCACTCTGGCCGCTTGTCCTTGGGGAGTTGGTTGTTGCAACATAGTGGTTCCTACTCCAAGACCCAGGCTGATGGAGCAGCTAACTGGAAAAATACTGGTTGCCATGACAAAGGAAAAGAGGAGCTTCAGCATGAAAGTGACACAAGTAACTTCTGCTCACATTTCATTGGTCAAAGCAAAACACATAGTCACACCTAAAATCGGACAGGCAACGTAGTGCATAGGCCTTATTTAAAAGGGCAAATAAAAATACTTATATTATAAATAGCATATAATTTATAATTTTTAAAAATTTAGATGTGAGCCTGGTGCAGAGACTGAGGTGGGTGGATCACTTGAGGTCAGGAGTTTGAAACCAGCCTGGTCAACATGATGACACCCCATCTCTACTAAAAATACAAAAATTAGCCAGACATGGTGGCAGGCGCCTGTAATCCCAGTTACTTGGGAGGCTGAGGCAGGAGAATTACTTAAACCCAGGAGGCAGAGGTTGCAGTGTGCCGAGATTGCGCCACTACACTCCAGCCTGGGAAACAGAGCGACACTCCGTCTCAAATGAAAAAAAAAAGAGAGAGAGAGAGAAAAAAACTTAGATGTGAGTAGAACTTTTGAAATGCTTCATGGGGCTTGAAAATGATTTGGTCTCTGTCCTCTTAACCTGTTTCAGTATTACTGCAGTTAGAGGACAAAAGTCCCCAGAGGAAGATGTAGTCCTAACTCAATGTAAGGAAAAGGCATACTTCTGAGATGGACACTAACAAGAATCCATGTATCACGGACTGGGTTGGGTTTCTAATACAGAGATTTGCAACAGGTATGGATTCCAGATGTGTGGAAATATTAAAGCTCTTCTTTTTGGGGTGGTGAGGCAGAGTCATGGGGTGGTCAGACTCTTGAGCCTGCTGTCTTTGGTCATGAGCATCCTCACTCTTCTACCCCAGAGTGCTTACAAATATTATTATATTATCTGTGTGGTTGAGAAGCACTGGCCAGAGCAATGGTTTCTATATTCTTCAGACTGATGATGCTGATCTGTGAACAAGTCTTCACCAGCCTAGAGAAAAATAATAAAAATGTGAACATGTAGTGAGGTTTGCATAAATCTAAATGTATTCTATTCAAAGGGCTGTATTGTACTTTGAAATTATGTCCTTTTTCTTGAGAGAAAAAGTTTTCGGTCAATGAAAAATACACAGAAATCTTGTTTATCACCTGTCAGATTGGCAAACATATGAATGTTAAACAATATACTTTTTTAGTGAGATTGTGGAAAAAGAGGTAATTTCCTATGTTGCAGGTGAGAATGCAAAATGATTGGACCTGTATTGTGATGGTTTATTTTATGTGTCAGCTTGACTGGGTTAACGGGTGCCCAGATAACATTATTGGCCAGGCACGGTGGCTCACGCCAGGCATAGTGGCCAGTACTTCAGGATGCTGAGGCAGGCGGAGTGCTTGAGCTCAGGAGTTTGAGACCAGCCTGGACAACATGTTGAAACCTCGTCTCTACAAAAAATACAAAAAAAAAAAAAAAAAAAAATTATTGATAGCTGGGCATAGTGACACATGCCTGTAGACCCAGGAGGTCGAGGCAGCAGTGAGCTGAGATTGTGCCACTGCACTCCAGCATGGGCAACACAGCAAGACCCTGTCTCGACAACAGCAGCATTATTTATGTGTGTCTGTGAGAATGTTGCCAGAAGAGACTAACGTTTGAGTTAGTAGACTAAGTAAAGAACATCTCCCTCACCAATGTGGGTGGGCCTGATCCAATGTGCTGAGGACCCAAATAGAACAAAAGGTGACAGGAAAGACACATTTGATCTTTCACTCCTTGAGCTAGGATAACCATCTTCTCCTGCCCTCGGACCTTGGAGCCTACGGCTGTCAAACCTTCAGACTCGGACTAAATTACACCATTGGCTTTTCTGGGACTCTAGCCTGCAGATGGCTTATGGTGGAGGAAGCCATCTAACAAGGAAAGGAATGACCGACCTGAATTCAAAGCTCCCAGGCATGCCATGCCAAGCACATGTGTAAAGTTTTAAAAAATCTAAGAAGACATCCTTCTTGTCTCTCACCCACAGTGCAGTTGTTGAGTCCTCTGAACAGACATTTAATGTACCATGAGGTGGGGTACAGTGGCTCATGCCTGTAATCTCGGCTACTCGGGAGGCTGAGGCAGGAGGACTGCTTGAGGCCAGGACTTTGAGACCAGCCTGGGCAATATAACAAGATCCATCTCCAAAAAAATATAACAAGAATTAGCTATGCATGATGGCGTGTGCCTATAGTACAAGCTACTTGGGATCGCTTGAGCCCAGGAGTTTGAGGCTGCAGTGAGTTATCATTATGCCACTGCACTCCAGCCTGGGTGACAGAGCGAGACCCCAGCTCTAAATAAATAAATAAATAAAATTTAGCACAAGCTCAGAGAAGCAGTGGTCTTACTATATCTAGTCTCCCTAGGCAGCACGGAACAGAAAGGCACTAATAAAATACGCTCAGGACAAAATCTAATCTTATATACTTTATATAAGATTACTGACTTTTATCATCAGTATAACTAATTATCAATATGATACTCTTATTTTGAACATAGCTTTCTTTTGAACATTATTTTGAACTTTATTTTGAACATTCCGTCTTTATTTTCAACTTTCTTTTGAACTTTCTTTTTTTTTTGAACTTTACTTTCTTTTGATCTTTCTTTCTTTGAACACTTTTTCTTTCTTTATTTTGAACTTTCTTTCCTTCTCTATTTGCCTCAGACTCCCAGGTAGATTACAGGCACCTCCCACCACGCCCGGATAATTTTTGTATTTTTTGTAAGAGACGCGGTTTCGCTATGTTGGCCAGGCAGGTCTCGAACTCCTGACCTCAGGTATCTCCCAAAGTGTTGGGAATACAGCTGTGAGCCACCACACCTGGCCTAGCTTTCTTTAAATAGAGAAATATGTCTAAGCCCAGAGGATACTCAGAAGGGTCTTGAAATCCGAAACAAGAAAAGAAAAACACAACTTTCAGCCAGGCATGGTGGCTCACTCCTGTAATCCCAGCACTTTGGGAGGCCGAGGCAGGCAGATCACTTGAGGTCAGGAGTTCGAGACCAGCCTTGCCAACATGGTGAAACTCTGTCTCTACTAAAACAAAAACAAAAACAAAAATTAGCCAGGCATGGTGGCACTTCGCTATAAGCCCAACTACTCTGGAGACTGAGGCAGAAGAACTGCTTGAACCCGGGAAAGCAGAGGTTGCAGTGAGCTGAGATTGCACTGCTACACTCCAGCCTCAGTGATGGAGTGAGACTCTGCCTCAAAAAAAAAAAAAAAAAAAAAAAAAGGAAAGAAAAAGACATATCTGGCAAATCATCATGAGCATATGTGACAATGACGGTAGGACTTTTATTTTTTTATTTTTTATTTATTTATTTTTATTTTTTTCTTTTTTTTTTTTGAGACGGAGTCTGGCTCTGTCTCCCAGGCTGGAGTGCAGTGGCCGGATCTCAGCTCACTGCAAGCTCCGCCCCGCCAGTTTACGCCATTCTCCTGCCTCAGCCTCCGGAGTAGCTGGGACTACAGGCGCCCGCCACGTCGCCCGGCTAGATTTTTGTATTTTTAGTAGAGACGGGGTTTCACTGTGTTAGCCAGGATGGTCTCGATCTCCTGACCTCGTGATCCGCCCGTCTCGGCCTCCCAAAGTGCTGGGATTACAGGCTTGAGCCACCGCGCCCGGCTATTTTTTATTTTTTTTAGAGATGGAGTCTCCCTCTGTCGCCCAGGCTGCAGTGCAGTGGCAGGATCTTGGCTCACTGCAAGCTCCGCCTCCTGGGTTCACGCCCAGCTAATTTTTTCTATTTTTAAGTAGAGACGGGGTTTCACTGCGTTAGCCAGGATGGTCTCAATCTCCTGACCTCATGATCCGCCCGCCTCGGCCTCCCAAAGTGCTGGGATTACAGGCGTGAGCCACTGGGCCCGGCCAGGACTTTTATTTCTAAGGTTGCCAGCTGTGTGGAGGAACAAAAACAATTTCAAACATGTCAATGTTAAACAATATACTTTTTTCGTGAGATTGTGGAAAAAGAGGTAATTTCCTATGTTGTAGGTGAGAATGCAAAATGATTTGACCCGTATTGCGATGGTTTATTTTTTGTGTCAGCTTGACTGGGTTAATGGATGCCCAGATAACATTATTGGCCAGGCATGGTGGCTCATGCCTGTAATCCCAGCACTTTGGGACGCTGAGGCAGGCAGATTGCTTGAGCTCAGGAGTTTGAGACCAGCCTAGACAACATGGTGAAACCTCCTCTCTATAAAAAATAAAAAAAAAAAAATTATTAATAGCTGGGCATAGTGACACATGCCTGTAGTCCCAGGTACTCGGGAGGTTGAGGTGGGAGAATTGCTTGATCCTTGCTTGAAAAGGTAATCCTTTCTCTTTTCTTGAAAATAGGAACTTCTTGACGTAAAGTATATCTAGCATTTGTTCTTTCTTTTTTCCATTCTAGTCATGATAAAATATGTAATTTAATACCACATATGTATAAGTCAAATCCAGGATTTCTGTGGCAGTATCAAATGCAGCAAATTTTAAATATGGAAAGCAACCCCATAGTAATGATTTATATCATTAAAGTTTCATTTACTTATTCAATAAATATTTATGCAGCATTTCTTATGTTCCAGTATTAGGCTAGGTATTGTTTTTCTGATTTTATTTTTTAACCTTCAAATCACATTTTTTTTTAAATTGAGATAAAATTCACACAACAGGCTAAGTGCAGTGGCTCACACCTGTAATCCCAGCACTTTGGGAGGGCAAGATGGGCAGATTGCTTGAGGTCAGGAGTTTGACACCAGCCTAGCCAACATGGCAAGAAGCACATCTCTACTAAAAAAAATGTAAAACTTAGCCAGGCATGGTGGTGCATGCCTACAGTCCCACTACTCAGCAGGGTGAGACAGGAGAATCACTTGAACCAGGGAGGTGGAGGTTGCAGTGAGCCAAGATCCCCCTGCTGCGCTCCAGCTTGGGTGACCAAAAAAAAATTAAAAAAAAAAAAAAAAATTCACACAACATATAATTCACAATTTTAAACATTTCAAAGTATACAATGGAGTGGAGTTTGTTTTGTTTTTTTCCTAATCCTCAGATGCTGGGATTTTTTTTGTTTTTGTTTTTGTATAGTCACAATGTTGTGCAACAAGGATTACTTTCTTAATTCCAGAACATTTTTGTTACTCCAAAATGAAACTTTGTTGCTCCAATTTCCTCCACACCTACCCCCTGGAATCTTTATAGATATGCCTATTCTGTATTGTTCATATAAATACAATCATTTAATATGTGGCCTTTTGTGTCTGGCTTCTTTCAATTGGTATAATGTTTTCAAGGTCCATCTGTATTGTAGGTATATTAATACTTCATTGTTTTCATGACTGATCTCATTATATGTATATATTACATTTTATTTATCCATTCCTTAGTTTATGGGTATTTGGGTTGTTTCTGCTTTTTGAATGTTATAAATAAGGTTGCTATGAACATTATTGTGTAAGATTTTTTGAGAACGTATGTTTTTTCAAGCTTCTTGGTATACACCTTAGGAGCAGACTTGCTGGGTCATTTGAAAATTCTATTTTTTACCTTTTAAGAACTGCCATATTTTTTCCATGGGGCTACACCATTTTACATTTCCTCCAACGATGTATGAAGGTTCCAATTTCTCCATATCATCACCAATGCTGCTTGTTGTTGTTGTTTTTTCTTTTTTTGAGATGGAGTCTCTCTCTGTCATACAGGCTAGAGTGCAGTGGCACAATCTCAGCTCACTGCAATCTCCACCTCTCAGGTTCAAGCAATTCTCCTGTCTCAGCTCCCCAAGTAGCTGGGTCTACGTGGGTGTGCACTACCACACCTAGCTAATTTTTGTATTTTTAGTGGAGACAGGGTTTCTCCATGTTGACCAGGCTTGTCTCAAACTCCTGACCTCAGGGGATCCAGCCTCCTAAAGTGCTGGGTTTACAATGTGAGCCACCACCCCTGGCCTCGTTGTTTCTTAAGGTGGGTGGGAGGAGGTGGACCAAGATGGCTGAATAGAAGGCTCTACCAATCTTTTCCCTCCCCAACAAGGACACCAATTTAACAACTATCTACACAAAAGAAGCACCCTAGTAAGAACCAAAAATCAGGTGAGCACTCCCTGGATATGGTTTTAACTTTATATTGCTGAAAGAGGCACTCAGGAGGGTAGGAGAGAGAGCCTTGAATTGCTGATGTCACCTCTCCCCTATCCCCTGGCAGCAGCTGCCTGGTGCAGAGAATCTGTGCATTTGGGAGAGGGAGAGCACAGCACTGCAAGACATTAAATTGAATTTAGTGGTGTCCTGTCATCGCAGAAAGTCAAACTAGGCTGAACTCAGCTGACCTCTGCTCATGGTGGGAGCAAGAGGGGAATTGTCCTTCTGAGTGGTTGGAATGCAAGTTCCAGCAAGCCTCTCACCATGGGCTAAAGTGCTCTGGGGTCCTATGTAAACGTGATAGGCAGTCTAGACCACAAGGACTGCAACTCTTAGGCAATGCCTAGGGCTGAACTGGGCTCAAAGCCAGTGAACTGGAGGTGCTTGCAACCTGAGACACCAGCCAGGATGGGTAAGGGAGTGACTGTGCCACCCCTCCCCCAACCCCAGGGTGCACAGCTCACAGCTCCAAGACGCCCCTTCCTTCTACTTAAGGAGAAGAGACAGAAGAGTAAAGAGGACTTTGTCTTGCACCTTGGATACCAGCCCAGCCATAGAAGAGTAGGGCAACAGTCAAAGAGTTTTGAGTCCCCTTGGAATATGATATTTCTAGACATATTCTGGGTCAGAAGAGAACCTACTGCCTTGAAGGGTAGGACCCAGTTTTGGCAGGACCCATCGCATGCTAACTAAAGAGCCCTTGGGCCCTGATAACCAGCGGCAATACTTAGGTAGTACACCATGGGCCTTGGGTGAAACTTTGAGACTTGGTTTCAGGTGAGACTCAGCACATTCCCAGCTGTAGTGGCTATGGGAAGAAACTTCTTCTGCTTGAGAAAAGTAAAGGGGATTTTTTAAAATGTCCATATTCTTCTTCTTTTCCTTCTTCTTCATATATATATTTTTTTGTTCTGGTGGGGCCACCCCAAAGGGCAGACAGGTTTATTGGGAAGCAGCTTGAAATCAGTGGTTGCACTTGGCCACATGCTCTAGCTCATCCTTCTTGATGACATAGGAGTTGGAGGAGCCCTTGGTGGCATTGATGAGCTCATCTTCCAGGCACTCAGCAATGGTCTTGATGTTCTGGAAGGAAGCCTCATAAGTGCCTCTGCACAGCAGCCAGATGGCCTGATTCATGCCATGCAGTGGGGACATGTCCACAGCCTGTCATCTCATGGTCTTGGCTCACCCAATGCATGTGGGGTCCTCCCAGGGACCACTGTTGATGATGGCATTCACCAGGACTTGAAGAGTGCTCTCATGAGCAGGAGGATGATCTCAAAGGCATGCTTGACAATGTGCACGGTCATGGGTTTCTTGCCATTATTGTGGCCATGCATCATCATGGAGTTAGTGAGGTGCTCCAAGATGGGGCACTGTGTTTTGTGGAAATGCTTGGCGGCATACCGCCCTGCACTGTGAAGCAGGTACTTAGCATACTTCTCCTTCACTGCAATGGAATCCTGCAGGGAAATGTCATTGATCTGCACATCATCGGTGTTCCACTTCCCAAAGAGCTAGATGTTGGGGGTCTCTTCCATCTCTAGTGCTGCTGTCTCCCACTTGGTCATCTTAAGGGCATAGCCTGAGTATCTCTGTTGCATGGCATGGACCACATGCCACCCTGGCACAGACCACATGCCACCCTGGCACAGACAGGAAGAGCTTTTTAATATACTTCCAATTCACCAAGCACAAAAGGGAACTTTTTCTTACACCTTAGGTACCAGCTCAGCCACAAGGGGGTTACAGCACCAAACTGGCTCTTGAGATCCCTGATTCCATGACTGGTCTCTTGGATGACATTTCTGGGTCTGTCCTGAGCCATAGGGGAGCCCACTGCCCTGAAGGATGAGTCCCAGGCCAGGCAGGATTCACAACAAGCTGATTGAAGAGCCCTTGGGCCCTAAGGGAACATGGGTGGTAGCCTAGCAGTACTCCCATGGGCTTGTGGTAGCCACAGGGTGAGGTTACTCTGCCTGTGGAAAGTAGAGGGAAGAGTGGGAAGCAGTGCATCTTGAGGTTTGAGTGCCAGCTCAGCCACAGTATAATAGAAACCAGGTAGACTGCTAAGGTATTTAATTCTAGTCCCTGGTCCTGGGATGACACCAATGGACCCACCTGGGGCCTGGGGGAACTTACCACCTTGAAGTGAAGGACATACCCTGGTTGGCTTCACCACCTGCTGACTGTAGAAGCCCAGGCCCTTGAATGAACATAGGTGGTAAACAGGTAGTGGTTACAGTATGTCTTGGGTAAGACCCAGTGCTGTGCTGTCTTCAGGTCTGAACCAGCACAGTACCCATGGTGGGAGAAAGTAAGGGAAGAGAACAAGATTCTCAGCCTGGTAATCCAAAGAATTCTTCCAGATCTTATCCAAAATCATCAGGGTGGTACTTCACAAGTCTGCAAGAACCATAGCATTACTGGGCTTGGGGTGCCTTCTAATTCGGACATGGCTTAGATCACAACACCCAAGTCCTTTTGATTTTTTTTTTTTTTTTTTTTTTGAGATGGAGTCTTGCTCTGTCGCCCAGGCTGGAGTACAGTGGCATGATCTCAGCTCACTGCAACCTCTGCCTCCTGGGTTCAAGCAATTGAACTCAGCCTCTGGAGTAGCTGGGATTACAAGCATGTGCCACTGTGCCCAGCTAATTTTTGTAGTTTTAGTAGAGACAGAGTTTTGCCATGTTGGCCAGGCTGGTCTCAAACTCCTGACCTCAGGTTATCCACCCGCCTCGGCCTCCCAAAGTGTTGGGATTACAGGTGTGAGCCACCGCACCCAGCCCCAAGTCCTCTTGAATACCTGGAAAACCTTCCAAAGAAAGACAAGTACAGCCAGGCACAGTGGCTCATGCCTGTAATCCCAGCACTTTGGGAGGCTGAGGCGGGTGGATCACCTGAGGTCGGGAGTTCGAGACCAACCTGACCAACATGGAGAAACCCTGTCTTTACTAAAAATACAAAATTGGCTGGGCGTGGTGGCACATGCCTATAATCCCAGCTACTAGGGAGGCTGAGGCAGGATAATTGCTTGAACCTGGGAGGTGGAGGTTGCTGTGAGCCGAGATTGGGCCATTGCACTCCAGTCTGGGCAACAAGAGTGAAACTTCGTCTCAAACAAACAAACAAATAAAACAAGTACAAACAAGCCCAGACAATGAAGACTACAATAAACACTTAACTCCTCCATGCCCAGACACAGACGAGCATCCACTAGCAACAAGACCATCCAATAAAACATGACTTCACTAAGTGAGCTAAATAAGGTACCAGGGGCCAATCCTGGAGATACGGGATTCCTTTTCACACAGAGACTTCAAAATACCTATTTTGAGGAAACACAAAGAAATTCAAAATAACACAGAGAAGGAATTCAGAATTCTATCAGATGAATTTTAAAAAGAGATTGAAAATAATTAAAAAGTATCAAGCAGAAATTCTGGAGTTAAAAAAATGCACTTGACACACCATAAAATGCATCACTCTTTTTTCTCTTTTTTTTTTTTTTGGAGACAGAGCTTTACTCTGCTGCCCAGGCTGGAGTGCAGCGGCTGTGATCTCAGCTCATTGCAACCTCCACCTACTGGGTTCAAATGATTCTCCTGCCTCAGCCTCCTGAGTAGCTGGGATTATAGGCATGTGCCACTACCCCTGGCTAATTTTTGTATTTTTGGTAGAGATGGAGTTTCACTATGTTGGCCAGGGTGGTCTCCAACTCCTGACCTCAGGTGATCTACCTGCCTTTGCCTCCTAAAGTCCTGGGATTACAGGTGTGAGTCACTGTGCCCAGCCACATCAGACTTTTAATAGCAGAATAGATCAAGCAGAAAAAAGAATTAGTGAGCTTGAAGGCAGGCTATTCGAAAATACATAGAGAAGACAAAAGAAAAAAGAATAAAAAACAATGAGGCACGTCTACAGGATTAGAAAATAGCCTCAACAGGACAAATCTAAGAGTTATTGGCCTTAAAGAGGAGACAGAGAAAGAGATAGGGGTAGAAAGTTTATTCAAAAGGATAATAACAGAGAACTTCCCAAACCTACAGAAAGATATCGGTATCAAAGTACAAGAAGGTTATAGAACACCCAGCAGACTTAACTCAAAGAAGACTACCTCAAGTCATTTGATCACACTCTCAAAGGTCAAAGATAAAGAAAGGATCCTAAAAGCAGCAAGAGAAAATAAACAAATAACAAAGAATGGAGCTCCAATACATCTGGCAACAGACTTTTCAGTGGAAACTTTACAGGCCGGGAGACAATGGTATGACATATTTAAAGTGCTGAAGGAAAGAAACTTTCACCCTAGAAGAGTATATATCCAGTGAAAATATCCTTCAAACATGAAACAGAAATAAAGACTTTCCAGGAAAAACAAAAGCTGAGGATTACATCAACACCAGACCTGTCCTACAGAAGTGCTAAAGGGAGTTCTTCAATCTGAAAGAAAGAATGTTAATGACCAAGAAGAAATTATCTGAAGGTACAAAACTCACTAGTAATAGTAAGCACACAGAAAACCACAGAATATTATAGTGCTGTAATTGTGGTGTGCAAACTACTCTTAAGTAGAAAGAATGATTAACGAATCAAAAATTATAACTACAGCAACTTTTCAAGACATAGACAGCACGATAAGATATAAATAGAAACAACAAAAAGGTGAAAACTACAGAGATGAGGTTAAAGTATAGAATTCTTATTAGGTTTTTTTGCTTGTTTATGCAAAGTGTTAAGTTGTAATCAGCTTAAAATAATGGGTTATAAGACAGTATTTGAAAGCCTCATAGTAACCTCAAATCAAAAAACATACAACAAATATGCAAAAAATAAAAAGCAAGAAATTACATAATACCACCAGAGAAAATCACCTTCACTAAAATGAAGACAGGAAAGAAGGAAAGAAGGAGGAGAAGACCACAAAACAATCAGAAAATAACAAAATGGCAGGAGTAAGTCTACTTAATAATAATAACATTGAATGTAAATGGACTAAACTCTCCAATCAAAAGACATAGATTGGTTGAATGTATTTAAAAAAAAAAAAAGACCCAAGAATGTATTACCTATAAGAAACACACTTCTAGTCATAAAAAAGAATGTGTTCATGTCCTTTACAGGGACATGGATGAAGCTGGAAACCATCATTCTCAGCAAATTAACATAGGAACAGAAAACCAAATACCGCATGTTCTCACTCCTAAGGGGGAGTTGAACAATAAGAACACATGGACAAAGGGAGGGGAACATCACACATCGGGGCCTGTCATGGGGTGGGGGGCAAGGGAAGGGAGAGCATTAGGACAAATACCTAATGCATGTGGGGCTTAAAACCCAAATGATGGGTTGATGGATGCAGCAAACCACCACGCACATGTATACCTATGTAACAAACCTGCATGTTCTGCACATGTATCCCAGAACTTAAAGTTAAAAAAAAAAAAAAAAGAATCACACTTCACCTATAAAGACATACATGGACTGAAAATAAAGAGATGGAAAAAAAGATATTCCAAGCTAATGGAAACTGAAAAAAGAGCAGGAATACCTATACTTGTATCAGACATAATAGACTTCAAAACAAAAACTGTAAAAGAGACACAGAAGGTCACTATATAATGATAAAGGGGTAAATTCAGAAAAAGCATATAACAATTGTAAATATATATGCACCCAACACTGGTACACCCATATATATATATATATACCTAATAACATATATCTAATAATATATATATCTTTAATGTATATAATAATATATAACATATAATTCTATATATCTTTATAATAAGAACTAGAAAAGCAAGAGCAAACCAAACCCAAAATTAGTAGACAAAAAGAAACAATAAAGATCAGAGCAGAAGTAAATGAAATTGAAATGAAGAAGACAAAAAAAATACAAAAAAACAAAAAGTTGATGTTTTGAAAAGATAAACAAAATTGACAAACCTTCATCTAGACTAACTAAAAATGAGAGAAGACACAAATAAATAAAATTAGAGATTTAAAAAAGAGACATTACCACTGACACTGCAGAAATTCAAAGCATCATTACGGGCTGTGATGAGTAACGATATACCAACAAATTGAAAAATCTAAAAGAAATGGATAAATTCCTGGACACATACACTCTACCAAGACTGAACCATGAAGAAATGCATAACCTGAACAAATCAATAACAAGTAATGATATAGAAGTAATAAAAAGTCTCCCAGCAAAGTAAAGCCCAGGACCTGATGGTTTCACTGCTGAACAAATCAATAACGAGTAATAATATAGAAGTAATAAAAAGTCTAGCAGCAAAGTAAAGCCCAGGACCTGATGGTTTCACTGCTGAATTCTACATTTAAAGAAGAACTAATGCTAACTCTACTCACACTATTCCAAGAAATAGAGAAGCAGGGAATACTTCCAAACTCATTCTATGAGGTCAGTATTCCCCTGATACCAAAACCAGACAAAGACACATCAAATAAAGCAAACTTCAGGCCAATGTTTCTGATGAATACCGATGCAAAAATTCTCAATGAAACTGAATTCAACAATACATTAAAAACATCATTCATCATGACCAAGTGTGATTCATCCCAGGGATGCAAGGGTTGTTCAACATATGCAAATTAATTAATGTAATACATCATATCAAGAGAATGAAGGACAAAAATGATCAAATGATCATTTCAATTGATGCTGAAAAAGCATTTGATAAAATCCAATATCCCTTCCTCATAAAAGCCCTAACAAAATTGAGTATAGAAAGACATCCTTCAATATAATAAAAGCCATATATGACATACCCACAGCTAATATACTGAATGGGGAAAAACTGAAAGCCTTTCCTCTTTTTTTTTTTTTTCTTGATATAGAGTCTTGCTCTGTCACCTAGGCTGGAGTACAGTCGCGCGATCTCAGCTTGCTGCAACCTCTGCCTCCCAGATTCAAATGATTCTCATGTCTCAGCCTCACCAGTAGCTGGGATTACAGGTGCATGCTACCACACCCAAGTGAAGTTCCACCATGTTGGCCAGGCTGGTCTCAAACTCCTAGCCTTAGGTGATCTGCCCGCCTTGGTCTCCCAAATGCTAGGATTATAAGTGTTAGCCACCACACCGGCCGCTTTTCCCCTTAGATTAGAACATGACAAGGATTCCCACTTTCACCACTCTTACTCAACACAGTATTGGAAGTTTGTAGCTAGAGCAATCAGACAAGTGAAAGAAATAAAGGGGATTCAAATAGGAAATGAAGAAATCAAATTACCCTTGGGTGTGGGTGGCTCATGCCTATAATCTCAGAACTTTGGGAGGCCGAGGCAGGCAGACTGCTTTGAGACAAGCATGGGCAACATAGTGAAATCTCATCTCTACAAAAAATTAAACAATTAGCTGGGTGTGGTGGAGCATGCCTGGACATGCCTGTAGTCCCAGCTACTAAGGAGGCTGAAGTGGGAGGATCACTTGAGCCTGGGAGGTTGAGGCTTCAGTGAGCCATGATCATGCCACTGCACTCCAGCCTGGGTGACAGAGTAAAACTCTGTCTCAAAAAAAAAAAAAAAAAAAAAAAAAGGCAAGGGGAAAGAAGAAAAAGAAAGAAAGAAAGAAAAAGAGAAAGAAAGAAAGAACAAAAAATTGTCTTTGTTTTTAGATGATACAATTTTATATTTGGAAAAACCCAAAGTCCACCAAATAATTATTAGAACTAATAAATTCAGTAAATTTGCAGGATACGAAATAACATACAAAAATCAGTAGCATTTCTCTATGCCAACAATGAATAATCTGAAAAAGAAATCAGGAAAGTGATCCCATTTACAACAGCTAAAAAGAAAATAAAATACCTAGAAATGAACTTAACTAAAGAAGCTAAAGATCTCTACAATGATTAACTATAAAATATTGATGTAAGATTTTGAAGAGGTCACAAAAAAAAGTAAGATATTTTATGTTTATGGGTTGGAAGAATCAATATTAGTAAAATATCCATACTACCCAAAGCAATCTGTATTAAAATACCAATAATATTCTTCCCAGATATAGGAAAAAAATTCTAAAATTTATATAAAACCACAAAAGACCCAGAATAGCCAAAGCTGTCCTAAGCAAAAAACAAAACTGGAGGAATCATATTACCTGATTTCAAATTATACTATAGTAAGCTGGATGTGTTGGTGCATGCCTGTAATCTCAGCTACTCAGAAGGCTGAAACATGAGAATCACTTGAACCCAGGAGGTGGAGGATGCAGTGAGCTGAGATCATGTCCCCCTGGCCCCTCCAAAAAAGAAAAAATTTAAAAAAAATTATACTACAGAGCTATAGTAATCAAAATGGCATGGTATTTGCATAAAAACAGACAGATGGACCAATGGAACAGAATAGAGAACCCAGAAAAAAATCTATAACCCTACAGTGAACTCCTTTTCAATAAAGGTGCCAAGAACATACGTGGGGGAAAAGACAATCTCTTCAATAAATGGTGCTGGGAAACCTGGATATCCATATGCAGAAGAATAAAACTAGACCACTTTCTCTTGCCATATACAAAAACCAAATCAAAATGGATTAAAGACTTAAATCTAAGACCTCAAACTATGAAATGGCTACAGAAAATATTGGGGAAAATCTCCAGGACATTGGTTGGGCAAACTTTTTCTTGGTTAATAAACCACAAGCACAGGCAACCAAAGCAAAAATGGGATCACATCAAGTTAAAAAGCTTCTGCACAGCAAAGGAAACAATCAACAAAGTGAACAGACAACCCCAAAGAGTGAGAGAAAATACTTGCAAACTACCCATTTTGAGATATCATCTCACCCCAGTTAAAATAGCTTATTTCCAAAAGACAGGCAATAACAAATGCTGGTGAGGATGTGGAGAAAACTGAACCCTTGTACACTGTTGGAAGGAATGTAAATTAGTGAAACCACTATGGAGAACAGTTTGGAGGTGCCTCAAAAAACTAAAAACAGAGCTACCATATGATCCAGCAATCCCACTGCTGCATGTATACCCAAAAGAAAGGAAATCAGCATATCAAAGAAATATCTACACTCCCGTGTTTGTTGCAGCACTCTTCATAATAGCTAAAATTTGAAAACAATAGAAGTGTCTATCAACAGATCAATGGATAAAGAAAATGTGATACATATACACAATATAGTATTATTCAGCCATAAAAAAGAATGAAATCCTGTCATTTGCAACAACATGGATGAAACTGGAGATCATTATGTTAAGGGAAATAAGCTAGGCACAGAAAGACAAACATCACATGTTCTCACCTATTTGTGGGATCTAATAATGAAAACAATTTAATTCATGGAGGTAGAGAGTAGAAGGATGGTTACCAGAGACTGGAAAACATACAGGGGGTGGGGATGATGGGGGGCAGGTGGGGATAATAAATGTGTACAAAAAAATAGAAAGAATACGATCTACTATTTGATAGCACAACAAGGTGACTGTAGTCAATAATAATTTAATTTTACATTTTAAAATAACTAAAACAGTATAATTGTTTTGTTTATATAATAACACAAAAAATAAAATGCATGAGGGGATGACCCTATCCTTCATGATGTGATTATTACACATTGTATGCCTGTAGCAAAACTTCTTGTGTACCTCATATATACATGTACTCTCTACCTACAAAAATTAAAAATTAAAAAAATTATATGGAACCACAAAAGACCCAGAATAGCTAAACCTGTCCTAAGCAAAAAGAACAAAACTGGAGGAATCACATTACCTGACTTCAAATTATACTACAGAGCTATAGTAAACAAAATGGCATGGTACTGGCATAAAAGCAGACATATAGATCAGTAGAACAGAGCAGAGAACCCAAAGATAAATCCACACATCTACGGTAAACTCATTTTCGACAAAGTTGCCAAGAAGATACATCGGGGAAAGGACAGTATCTTCAATAAATGGTGCTGAGAAAATTGGATATTCATATGCAAAAGAATGAAACTAGATCTCTATCGCTTGCCATTTACAAAAATCAAAGAAAAATGGATTAAAGGCTGGGAGTGCTGGCTCATGCCTGTGAGGCTAAGGTGGGCCAATTGCTTGAACTCAAGAGTTTGAGACCAGCCTGAGTAACATGGCAAAAACTCATCTCTATAAAAAATACAAAAATTAGCTGAGCATGGTGGTGCACACTTGTAGTTCCAGCTAATGGGGAGGTTGAGGTTGGAGGATTGCTAGAACTCAGGAAGTTGAGGCTGCAGTGAGTCATGAGCATGCCATTACACTCCACTTCATAACACACAGTTTTCTACATAAGGCTAGCCACATTCTTAATCTTATTTAAGCTCCCACCTCTTTCAGACACTATCATACCCAGCCCCCCTTCCCACCCCCATGCATTCTGGAACTCATGGTCTGGTGAGTGTTGTCCAAGAATGGCTACAAACCCACATTACTATGATATTGGACACCTACTTTTGTAGTCATTTGTTAGTTAACTGTAAATTTTGGAAGGTTTTTGAGTAGAGAAGTGAAATAATCCAACGTTTGGGAAGATTTTCTTGTGCAGGACTGGAGGAGGACGGGAAGGAAAAAGCATTGCATGTGTGTGCGTGGGAAGTTATTACAACTATCTATCTCGAGGCATGCGAAGTAGGAGGGCCTGAATTGCCATGAAACGCAGTGACGATAAACGAAGGGACCCGTGAGAAAGGGGCAAAGAGGTGTCTCTTAATAAAATAAGCAACGGCCTGCTGTGAGAGGATTCGGGTCTCAGCACAGGCTGCTACTGTCAGCTTTGCAATATTCCTCGAACCTTTCTTCGTAAGACAGGATGACTCTACCTTGCAGGGTTACAGCATGGAGCTGGGGGACTGCGCCGGCAGTGCGCTGAGCAGCATCGTTGCGATAGGGTGAGTGAGCCAATCCTTGTTTTCTCTCTTAGAAAGGGGAGGGGTAGATAATAGCATCTTCACCCCAGTAGTTGCCGTAAGTAGTGATGCTAAGAATCCGGCACGTCGTAGGCATCAATCTCAGTCCGCCATCTCCCCTTGCTACCACGCCAGAAGGTACCCAAAGGAGACTGCCCTGACTGGCAACCCCCGCGCCGGGATTCCCGGGCCACCCTCACGCGTTCCCTCCAGCCGCGCGCTGTTGCCAAGGCCCGGGCACCGCCCAGCTCCACTACGGACCAATGGCAGCACGGCTTGGGCACCGCCCAGCTTCAGCGCGAGCCAATGGAGGCGCGGCGCGGGCACCGCCCTGATCCGGCGCGGGCCAATACCGGCGTGGCCCGGCGCGGTGGCCGCCCCGGTCGGGCGGGGAGGCGGGGAGGTGGCCACTGGCTCCGCCCCACTCCCCTCTGACCCGGTGTCTAGTCTCTCCGTCTTCCTGTTCCAAACCACGTGGACGCGTCGGGGCTGCGGGAGGCAGCCCCAGCCGCCGCCGTCGGTGTCGCCGCCACCACCACCGCCGGGGTCACGGGTCCTGCGTCTGTCGCCGCACTCGGGCTGCTCACATCTCTGCGGAGGGCGCGCACATGGCGACTCAGGCGAACTCCCTCAGCTACGCGGGGTGCAACTTCTTGCGCCAACGTCTGGTCCTGTCTACCCTGAGCGGGCGCCCCGTCAAAATCCGAAAGATTCGGGCCAGAGACGACAACCCGGGCCTCCGAGGTAACTTGGTGTGAGCGGCTCGCGGCGTGGGCGCGGGGGCTGAGGGGAGACCGCGCTGATGCCCTGGGGGCCCGCGCGGCGTTGGATGGGGGCTCGGCGTCCTGCGAGCGCGTCGGGGAGGGCAGGTGGCGCGTCGCCTCTAAAGCTGAAGGCGCACGAACGGTGGGGGAGGCGGGGTCGGCGCCCGAGGGGAGCGCTCAGCTGCACGCTGCGCTCCGCGTCTACGGGGCGCTGGTAGTAAACAGCTGCACGTTTTCCAGCTTTACGTGTAGCAACAAATCCGTGGCGTCGCCCCCTCGCTTCCCTTCAGTCCCTCTTGCCCTCGCCGTAAACCTCTCAAAGGAGAAAAACAGTTTGTTGGACCAAAATATGGTGAATGAGCCGAGGGAGAGACATTGGGAGAGAAAAGTACCTCGGGTTGGTTCTCTGCCCTGTCTCAAAGCAGGTCTCAGAAGCAGCTGCCCCCTTGGACACCGGCTGTTCCTGTCGCCATGATTTCTCGGCTGCCCTCACACTTGTCCTTGGGTGTGGATAAAGAAATTTTTAAAATGCTGTTTGTTTTCAGCCGTGACTGTGATTGATGTGCGCAGGACAAGAGCTTTGAGATAGATTTTTAACAGTCATGGGCCTAATTGCCTTGACTTTAGAAAAAAGGTTGGTGACAAGCGCTAAACTACAGGCTTCCAGACTCACTTCTTGCTCTACAATGGTAGGTTAAAAAAAAATAGGCCCATTTAAACCCACATCTCATTAAATGGCGCCGGTTTTCACCTGGCTTTGGTTTACACCCGGCCCCCTGGAATGAGATACATGCATTTAAAAGCTTCTGACTGGTGGTTATCCCAAGTTGGGCGAGTCAGTAGTCAGGTGAAAAAGGAAAAACCTGTCTGTAAATTGAAAGAGAGTGTTTGTGGTTGGTCCTGGAAGCTTCCTGGGTGGTGCTGATGTGTTTCATTTTGCACTGGCTCTTGTTTTATCTGTCTAAATGCATTTTTTGGATAGTTAGATCTCTGCCTCTATTGGGTGGTGATTGGTTGCACATGAAGGGCGAAGATGCCATGCTGTTGATGGAGATAGAAGGTTAGGAAGGAAAGAACCAGAATATCCCAGGTACAGTGGTAAAAAACAGTGGTGGTAGGAAAAACTTGTGTTGGTGGTTCCTGTCCTCTCTCTACTGCTCAAAAACACTGAGAAAGTTAAGGAGAGACCACAAATGGTTTATGGCACGACTTTTCCGTCAACAGCTGTTCCACTTAGTTTGGCCCTTGGGCAAAGTGTTTGCTTGATTGCTCTGTGGCATTCTCAGCCAGCTCTCCATCCACTTTACCTTCAGGTTAGCTCAGAGAACTTCCACTAGCTGGATATGGTAAGAAGATGGGCTTCTACTTTGTATAAATACTAGGCATAACTTTTTTTTTTTAAGAGAAATGGAAGTATAGCCTGGAAATCTGGGCTCTCTAAAATAAATCTAATTCTATTTAGAGTTTTTCTCTTGACAGGTGGCCTCCAATTTAATATTTAATGTTCCAAAGTATGCTTCTCCTTCTCCTCCTCCATTGTATGTGAGCATCTCTTCAAAGCATCTCACACATATGAGCTCCCATTTCTTCCAGGAACAGGGCTTGGCCACTTGGTACTTTCTTGAAAGGGTGTCAGACGCTGATACCTGAGGGTGGTAGAACTGGTTGGCAGGTGTGCTGGTATTTTACGGGGACTGTTACTGTAGAACATTATTTGCCTTACCTCCTTCATATACCAGGGGAAGAAAGAGACTCCTAATTATTTGTACATCCTTGTGCTGGCTTCAGGGCCTCAGAAACTTTGTAGATGTTTGTCTGCTTAATTTCTTTCTTTCTTTTGAGACAGAGTCTTACTCCGTCTCCTAGGTTGGAGTGCAGTGGTGCGATCTCAGCTCACTGGAACCTCCACCTCCTGGGTTCAAGCAATTCTCCTGTCTCAGCCTCCTGTGTAGCTGGGATTACAGGTGCCTGCCACCATGCCCAGCTAATTTTTAGTAGAGTATTTTTAGTAGAGATGAGGTTTCACCATGTTGGCCAGGCTGGTATCAAACTGCTGACCTCAGGTGATCCACCTGCCTTGGCCTCCCAAAGTGCTAGGATTACAGGTGTAAGCCACTGCACCTGGCCTGTCTGCTTAATTTCTTACAGAGGGAACTGATAGATATGCATTTGCAGATATACATGTATATGTGTATATGTATATGTGTACATGTAAGTGTATATACATATACGTACACACATAAATAGATGTAGTCCCTGACACATGATTTCTGGTCATAGTCAAGGGAGTCCTTGGTAGCTTGATTGAAGATATAGCCGAAAGGCTGTGTTGCCTCTCATCTGTCCCTTTCTGCCTTTTCCTGACTCAGATTCTCAGAGTTGGAAAAAACTCAGAGCATATCCAATAAAATCTTTAGCTCTAATGCAAGAATCACATCTCTTAAAGGTGCTTGCTTAAGCATCCCTCATGGTGTGGGCTTTGGAGGGTAGGGGTGGTATGGGAGGCTTTCGGCCTCAGGGACATTTATTTAGAAAGTGTTTATTGAGCCCCAGTATGTGCAAGGCTTTGTATGGGAGCGTGTAATATATGTGAGAAGCTGCTTGCCCCTGCTCTCATGAAGCTTGTCATCTAAGTAGGATGTTACTAAGTTTGAGTAACTTGAAATAGGAAGGATTGAGTATTGTATAGGGGCTCAGTGGAGTGTAGAGCAGAGACTTCCCTGAAAGTTACAAAGGAAGGCAGGTTTTCTGGATCTGATCTGGACAGGTAGGATTGAGATGGTGGCTGCGGAAATAATTAGTTGCAAAATAAACAGTTTTTTTTTTTTTTAAAGAAATTTTATTTTGGAATCGGGGGTACATGTGCATGTTTGTTACATGGATATATTGCCAGCTGGTGGGGATTGGGCTTCTAGTGTACCCATTATCCAAATAGTGAACATTGTACCCAATAGGTAATTTTTCAACCTCCCTCAATCTTCCTCCTTTTTGAGTCCCCACTGTTTGTTATTTCCATGTTTATGTCCATGTGTATCCATCGTTCACCTCCCATTTATAAGTAAGAACATGCAGTATTTGATTTTCTGTTTCTGAATTAGTTCTCTTGGGATAATGACCTCTAACTCCATGTTGCTGCAAAAGACATTATTTCATTCTTTTTTCTTTTTTTTTTGAGAAAGGGTCTCACTCTGTTATGAGTGCAGTGGTGTGATCATGGCTCACTGTAGCCTCAACCTCTTGGGCTCAGGTGATCCTCTGACCTTAGCTTCCTGAGTAGCTGGGACTACAGATGTGTACCATAGCATCTGGTTGATTTTTAAAATGTTTTTCGTAGGGATGGGGTCTTGTTTATGTTGCCCAGGCTGGTCTTCTTGAACTCCTGGACTCAAGCAGTCCACCTGCCTCAGCCTCCCAAAGTGCTGGGATTACAGGCATGAATCACCATGCCCAGCCTGATTTCATTCTTTTTTTATGGCTGTGTAGTATTCTGTAGTGTATATATACCACATTTTCTTTATCCAGTCAACCAATGGTGGACACTTAGGTTAGTTCCATCACTTTGGTATTGTGAATAGTGCTGCAATAAACATACAAGTACAGGTGTCTTCTTTGTATAATGATGTCTTTTCCTCTGGGTAGATACCCAGTAGTGGAATTGCTGAGTCATATGGTAGTTCTATTTTTAGTTCTTTAAGAAATCTCCATATGAAAGAAACAGTTTTTAAGTCAAAAAGTTCTTTATTTTCTTTATTTTACTGAGGTAAAATCCTTAATTTGTCATGGTCATAATACTTGGCAATTAAGAGCTTGGGCTCAGTATTGGACCTTGGTTTGAGTATGAGTTCTGCCTTTTGCTATTAGCTCTTGGTCCTTGGGCAAATTCTTTTAACTATTCTCTTCTGAGCCTCAGCTTTTTCACCTGTAAAGTGGGGCCAGTACTATTGACCTTACAAGGTTATTGTGAGGACTAAATGAATTAATACTTCAAAGTGTACTGAACAGTGCCTGGCACATAGGAAGAATAAATGTTAGCTGGTTTTATTATTAACTTCAACCCACTTGAACCCACTGGGTATAGGTCTGCTCCCTTGCGTGCCAAATCCATTCCTGCTTCTATATGGAAATTTTTCAGATACTTGAAGAGAATTATGCCTTCTGTAAAGTTCTCTTCTTAGGTGCTTGTTTCCATGTATTTGTATGTTATATGTAAAGCACAGTAGTTTTCAACCAGGGGCACTTTTGTTCAGTAGGGGACATCTGGGAGCATTTGGAGACATTTTTGGTTGTCACAGCTTGGCAGAGGGGAATGCGACTGGCCTCTAGTGGTCAGAATCCAAGGATGCTGCTAAATATCCTACAGGACAGCCCCCTACAACAAAGAATTATTGCATTCAAAATGTCAGTAGCGCTGATGTAGGAAAACCCTGGCCTACTTGACATTAGTTATTAAGCCTTTTCTTTTCCATGTATCCCTAGTGATTAGGAATAGCAGCATGTGACACGAAGAAGACTGCACAAGGATTTAGAAACAAATGAGACACAGGTCAAACTCTGACTTCAGGCAAATCAGTGAATCTCTTAAAACTGTGCCCCTCCATTGCAAAGGGGTTGTAAATACTGAAAAGAATCTGAACCCCAAAGAAGGATGGTCCCGGGATGGTGGTTATAATTGTCCAGCCACATGTATAATTTATGCTTCAGTTTTGAGGAACATGAACAATTACGTTTATCTCATTGTACTCTTCCTTTCATTGAAGAGGAAGTAAATATTTTTTTCTTGTTGCGCTGTTTTACTCAAGGTAAAAAAGCCAACACGTAGTTAGGTAAGATAGTTTGTGAGGGCGAATGTGTACTGAGGGACAGAGCTGGAAAGAGAATGTGGCCAGCTCCTGCCTGAAGGGCCTGTTCTCTCTCATTTCACAGCGTGATGGACCTGGGTGTTCCTCATCAATATTATAAAGCAGCTGTCCAAAGTGTCTCTATCTCTGGATTTCATGAGGGCTGTGTCTTGCAGGGTTCAGTTTAACAGTCTCTGTAAAGTGTGAGGTCTAAATGGAAGAGAATCCCACCAGAATAATTGTTTAAAGTTGAAATAGCAGAAATAATGGACTTGAACAAGAGCAGTGGTATAGGAGTTAGGAGACAGCACTGCTACTACCCAGGATCCTGAGCAGGTCACGAAACTGAGCCTTAATGCCTTCCCCTGTGAGGAGTTACTTGGTCCCATGGGGGAGTGCTCCATATGGCTTAAGCAGATAAGATTCTGAAAAAGAAGAGCTAAGTGGAGTTTTAATCAAAAGGGTCCTTTAAAATGTGTTAAGGAAGCATGCCACAAAGAGGTCCTTTGAAAGGTCAAACATGTTTTGGTAAACCAATGCATTGTTCTGGGGATAAATCTGTCCCCAAATTGGATCTTTTAAAAGGAGGATGTGCCTGTATTTTATTTCAGCCTAGTTTGGGACCCAGAATTCTTGATGGACAACTGGTTTTGGGGCGTGGCAGATAACTGTGCTACTAACTGTAGATTGAATATGTCCTGTTAATAAGGAACGTACCCTTTTGTGCCTCTTATGACAAAGTGTGCTTCCAGGAGATGATTTTTGGCTGCCCAAAATAAGACTTCTTTTTTTTTTTTTTGAAAGACAAATGCCAAGAATCCTAATGACCAATTTTCAGATGCAGTGTTGTTTGGAAGCTGTTATGTAAGTGCCTTTTCTTTTCTTTCTCTCTCCCCCCCTTCCCCCTTCCCCCACTCCCCCTCTCTCTCCCTTTCCCCATCTGCCCCTCCCTCCCTCCCCTTCCTCTCCTTCCTCTTTTTCTCCCTTCCTCCCTCTCTTTCTCTTTCTCTTTTTTTCTTTTTCTTTTTCTTAGAGATGGGGGTCTCACTATGTTGATCAGACTGATCTCAAACTATTGGCGTCCAGTGATCCTTCTGCCTCCCTGTCCCAAAGTGCTGAGATTACAGGCATGAGGCACAGTGCCTGGCCATAAGAGCTACTTCAGATGGAACTATCTACCATCTTTTTAAAAAAACCAAACTTTTTATTTTGAGATAATTGTAGATTCACATGCTGTTATAATAAATAATGCAGAAAGATCCTGACTGTACTTTATCCGGTTTCCCCCAATGGTGATATATGGAAAAATTACAGTACAATGTTAGAACTAGGATATTGACATTGATACAGTGAGATACAGAATATTTCTATCACTCCAGGGATTCTTCATGTTTGTTGCTCTTTTGTAGCCACACCCAGTTTCCTCCTTCCGCCACTTCTTCCTTAACCCTTGTCAGTCTCTAATCTGTTCTTTAATTTCCGTAATTTTGTCATTTGAAGACTGCTCCATAAATGGAATCTTATAGTATGTAACCTTTGGATTGGTTTTTTCTTTTTTCTTAAATTTTATATTATAAATTTAAAAATTTTTTTAAAAAGAAAAAAAAAACTTGAAGGGCCTTGAATGAATCCTGTATTTTTATTTTTTGTCACTATCTCCCTGGGTTGGGAGTGGGCAGTTTGCATGCTTGCTGCCTTCCTTGGATGTGGTAGCCATTTCTCAGGCTCTCACTCCGGAATCAAACTCTGATTCCCTGTCACCCATGGTCACCATGGTAGGCATGGTGACTATCATCAAAAGTTGATATGGCAGACGTTCAAATGGGTTGTTGCTGCCACGTGGGGGTGTGTGATTAGCCTGAGGTTATCTAGAGTCACTATAAGGATTGACTTTTTTACAGTCAGCATGATTTTCTGGAGATTATCTAAGATGTTTTTATCAAGTTTGTTCCCTTTTGTTGCTGAGTAGTATTTCATGGTATGAAAATATAGCAAGTCTTTTTACTTACCTGTTGAAAAACATCTGGGTCGTTTCCAGTTTTTGGCTATGTTGAATAAGACTGCTATAAAAATTCGTGCAAAGGGTTTTTTTTTCTTTTTATTATTATTATTATTATTATTGTTTAATGGTGTCTAGCTCTGTTGCCCAGGCTGGAGTGCAGGGGTGCGATCTTGGTTCACTGCACCCTCCCCCTCCCGGGTTCAGGCGATTCTCCTGCCTCAGCCTCCCGAGTAGCTAGGATTACAAGCACCCACCACCATGTCCAGCTAATTTTTGTATTTTTAGTAGAGATGGGGTTTTGGCATGTTGGTCAGACTGATCTTGAACTTCTGACCTCAGGTGATCCACCCATCTCAGCCTCCCAAAGTGCTGGGATTATAGGTGTGCACCACCATGCCTTGCCAGGTTTTTAAATTTTTTTATGTGAACATAGTCTTCTTCCTTTCTCTGGAATAAATGCCCGGGAGTGCTCTTGCAGGGTTGTATCCTAGTTGCATGTATAGTTTTTTAAGATATTGCTGCCCTGTTTTCCAGTGTGAATGTACTTTTTTTTTTTTTTTTTGAGATGGACTCTTACTGTCTTCCAGGCTGGAATGCAGTGACATGATCTTGGCTCACTGCAACCTCTGCCTCCCGGGTTCAAGCGATTCTTCTGCCTCAGCCTCCTGAGCAACTGGGATTACAAGTGTGCACCAACACACCCGGCTAATTTTTTATATTTTTGGTAGAGACCGGGTTTCACTATGTTGGCCAGGCTGGTCTCAAACTCCTGACCTCAAGTGATCCTCCTGGCTCGGCCTCCTGAAGTGCTGGGATTACAGGTGTGAGCCACCACACTGGCCTGGGTGTACCATTTTATATTCGTATCTGTAGTGTATGAGGGATTCAGTTTCTCTGTATCCTTACTTGCATTTGGTATTGTCACTACTTTTATTCATTCTGATAGGTATGTAGTGATGCCCCAGGGTGGTCTTAATTTGCGTATTACAAATGACTAATGATGTCTTCATTGAAACATCTTTCCGAGTCTTTTGTCCATTCCTAATAGGATTCTTTGTACTAACTGTTTTGTTTTGTTTTGTTTTTTGAGATAGGGTCTTGCTTTCTCATCCAGGCTTGAGTACAGTGACACATGATCATGGCTCACTTCTGCCTGAGCTTCCTGGGCGTAAGCAATTCTCGCTATATTGTCCAGGCTGGTTGGTCTTGAACTTGTGACCTCAAGCCATCTTTCTGCCTCACCTTCCCAAGGTGTAATTCCTAAGGTATTACAGGTGTGAACCACTGTGCCTGGCCTCTACTGTTGCTTTTGAGAGCACTTTATATATGCTGGTCCTTTGGCAGATTTGTGGTTTGTTTATATTTTCTCCCACTGTGTAGCTTGTCTTTTTATTATCTTATGGTTTGCAGAGGAAAATATTTTAATTTTAATGATGTAAAATTTATCATTTTTTTCTTTTGTGGCAGTGCTTTTGGTGTTAAGTCTAAGAACTCTTTGCCTAGCTTTAGGTACGAGACTTGGGTTGAGATTCTTTTTTTTTTTTTTTTTTTGCCTATGGGGAGCCAATTGCCCAAGCATCATTTGTTGAAATGGCCATCTTTTTTTCATTTAATTGCTTTTGTGCCTTTGTACAAAATCAGTTTAGCATTTTTGTGTGGATCTCTTTCTGGGTTCTCCATTTTGTTCCATTGATTTATATGTCTGTCTCTTGCCAATACCACACAGTCTTTTTTTTGAGATGGAGTCTTGCTCTGTTGCCGCTGGAGTGCAGTGGTGTGATTTTGGCTCACTGCAGCCTCTGCCTCCCAGGTTCAAGTGATTCTCCTGTCTCAGCCTCCCGAGCAGCTGGGATTATAGGCGTGCGCCACCACACCTGGCTTTTTTTTTTTTTTTTTTTTTCTCTATTTACGTAGGGACGGGGTTTCACTGTGTTGGCCAGGCTGGTCTTGAACTTCTGAGCTCAAGTAATCCACTCGCCTTGGGCTGTCAAAGTGCTGGGATTACAGGTGTGAGCCACCGCTCCTGGCCAGTATATCATACAGTCTTGATTACTTACTGTAGCCATATAATGAGTCTTGAAGTTGGTTAGACTGATTCCTCCCAGTTTATTTTTCAAAATCATTTTAGTTATTCCAGTTCCTTTGCCTTTCAATATAAATTTTAGAATAATCTTATCTAATATACAAAAAAGTTTTCCAATATTTTGACAAGAACTATATTATACCTGTATGTCCATTTGGGGATAATTGTCGTCTTTATTATGTTGAGGTGTTAATCCATGAACGTGATCTGTCTCTCTACTTACTTAAATCTGTTTCTTTTCCCTAGATGAAATATTGTGGGTTTATTTAAAACATAATTCTCATCTTGCGATGAAAAATGTTCATTTGTTCACAAAATGTTCATTTTTCAATGTTTACAAAATGTTCATTTTTTTTTTTACTATGTAATTTACAAATATACAGAAGTAGTTTACTTAAATTTATATTATGTATTTATTAAGGCAGGTAACTACATAGAAAAAAAAAATTTTTCTGTCTTTTTTTTTTTTTTTTTTTTTTTTGGAGACGGAGTCTCACTCTGTAGCCCAGGCTGGAGTGCAGTGGCTGGATCTCAGCTCACTGCAAGCTCTGCCTCCTGGGTTTACGCCATTCTCCTGCCTCAGTCTCCCGAGTAGCTGGGACTACAGGCGCCCGCCACCTCGCCCAGTTAGTTTTTTGTATTTCTTTTTTTAGTAGAGACGGGGTTTCACCGTATTAGCCAGGGTGGTCTCGATCTCCTGACCTCATGATCCGCCCGTCCTGGCCTCCCAAAGTGCTGGGATTACAGGCTTGAGCCACCGCGCCCGGCCAATTTTTTCTGTCTTAAGCATACTTGGGAATAAACCATTTGACAAATTGTTGCACATCTGAAACCACAGTGCATAACAAACTTCAAAAAATGGTAAGTTTTTTTTTTTTTTTTTTTTTTTTAAGACGGAGTCTTGCTCTGTTGCACAGACTGGAGTGCAGTGGTGCGATCTTGGCTCACTGCCACCTCCGCCTCCTGGGTTCACGCCATTCTCCTGCCTCAGCCTCCAGAGTAGCTGGGACTACAGGCGCCGGCCACCACGCCCAGCTAATTTTTTGTATTTGTAGTAGAGACGGGGTTTCACTGTGTTAGCCAGGATGGTCTCAATCTCCTGACCTCGTGATCCACCTGCCTCAGCCTCCCAAAGTGCTGGGATTACAGGCGTGAGCCACCATGCCTGGCTGTTTTGTTTTTTTAAGACAGGGTCTTGCTCTTTTGCACAGGCTGGGGTGCAGAGGTGTGACCTTAGCCGACTGCAACCTTGAATTCCTGGGCTCAAGCAATCCTCCTGCCTCAGCTTCCTGAGTAGCCAGGACTATAGTTGTGTACCACCACACTTGGGTATTTTTCTTTCTTTCTTTCTTTTTTTTTTTTTTCAGAGGCAGGGTTCACTGTTTTGTCCAGGCTGATCTAGGAACTCCTGGGCTCAAGCAGTCCCCATGTGTTGAGGGGGGACTTTAGTCCCCCAAAGTGTTAGGATTACAGGTGTTGAGCCACTACATCTGACCAAAATGTTGAAGACATAAACAAGGCTTATTTACCTTACTTAGGTCATAAATGTAGATCAGAAGACAAAAGTAGATTTTCCTTGTCAAAGTATGCAGCGTTTCAGAACTTTGGCTTCCTTGTTTAGTGCTTTTAGAACCAAGACTCACCAAGCACCATTATTTAGGATATTAACACACATTTTCTGTACCTGAATTTCTTCTTCTAACATCATAATAATGATTTTTAGAAGGCAAAGAGAATACAAGGTGATCTTCATGCTTACATTGTATTAAAACACATTTGAGGGAATTCTAGTCTTCCCTTCCCTCAACTTGGGGATCTCATTTATACCCTTATATCCACAATTTCCAGTGACCTGCTTGGTGTTTTCTAAGTCCAGGAATATTCAAGTTGGATTTAGAGTTGGAGTGATAATAGATCCAATCACAGATCCCACCTGTTCTTTGATTTTTATCTTTTGGATTCCTAAATTTTCTTGATTATTCACTCACAAGTTGACTCAGTTCAGCACTTGACCATGATTGTAGTGCTTCCCAGGTCGACTCTTTGTCTCACTGGGGAGACAGTGTGAAAGGTTACCAAAAAAAAAGCTACTGAATTCTCTTCTGGTGGTGTGGGTCATATCCACTGTTTGTGATTTAAAAGTGCTTCATGTGGAAGGCCAGGCGGTCTGACCTGGAAAGTGCAGGGTTGCACTTCTGGCACTCGAACGGGCTGTTCTCTGTGTGTTGGCGATAGTGACTGGTCAGTTCATCTGAGAGGACAGATTTCCACTCATGGCCATCTCAGGCCCAGTGGTAAGGTTTCTCATCTGTGTAGGTTTGCAGGTGTTTCTTGAGGCGAGAGCTCAAGTTCTGGGGAACTCAGAGTCTTTATTTCTTTTGTTGCTGTTATATAGTTTTCAGCATACAAGTCCAGTACATGTTTTGTTAGAGTTGTTTGTAAATATGTTGTGTTTTTTTTGGAGCAATTGTAAATGGTGTATCATATTTTAAATTTTAGTTTCTGTGTTCATTATTAGTATATAGAAATACCATTCGGGTTTGTGTATGTGTGTGTGTGTATGTTTATCTGGTATCTTCCAGCATTGCTGAATTTATTTAGGAGGTTTTTTTCCCCTTGTCATTTCCTTGGAATTTATTTTCTATGTAGCTGGTCATGTTTTCTACAAATAGTAACAGTTTGATTTCTTCATTTTTGATATGTATGCCTTTTATTTTCTTCTGCCTTATTGTACTGGCTAGAATTTCTAGCACCATGTTAAGTAAAATGGGTGGGAGGGAACATCCTTGCCTTGTTCCCTATCTTAGGGGGAAAGCATCCCCTTAAGTATGTTAGCTATATATTTTATGTAGATTTTTAAAAGTCAAGTTGAGAAAGTCATCTTTTATTACAAATTTTCTAAGTGTTTTTTTTAAAACAATGAATGAATGTTGTATTTTGTCCAATGCTTTTTCTGCACCAATTGATGTGAGCATGTGATTTTTCTTCTTCAGCCTATAGATATGGTGTATTGTCTTGATTGATAAGGAAATATTGAACCAGCCCTGCATTCCTGGAATAGATTCTACTTGAGATATATATATATATATGGAAGAAATGCGCTAGTAAAATAGGGATAGAGAGGGATTACTTTCTTTCAATGTGTTCATGAGGACTAGTTTTGAAGAGTTCAGATATAAAGTATATATTCTTTTCTTGTTAGGTGGAGTGCTCTATAAATGTTGGTTAGATCCTATTGGTTCATAGTGGTGCTGAGTTCTTCTTTGTCCTTGCTGATTTTTCTGTCTAGTTCTATTGATTATTGAGAAAGGGGTCTCTGATAGTAATTGTGGATTTGTCTCTCTTGTTCATTTCTATCAATTTTTCTTTGCATATTTTACAGCTTTGTTTGATACATTTAGGATTGCTACATCCTCTTAGTGCTACATTGACTCTTTTCTTATATAATGTGTCACTCTGTGTCTAGTATTTTTTAATTTATTATTATTATTTTTTAAGACAGGGTCTCTCTTTCATAAACCAGGCAGGGTCTCTCTTTCATAAACCAGGCTGGTGCGATCTCACCTCATTGCCACCTCCACCTCCTGGGCTCAAGTGATCCTCCTGTTTCAGCTCCCCAAGTAGCTGGGACTACAGGCCACTACGCCTGGCTAATTTTTGTATTTTTTATAGGGACAGGTTTTCGCCATGTTACCCAGGCTGGTCTCTGAACTCCTGAGCTCAAGTGATCCACCTGCCTTTGCCTCCCAGTGTGCTGGGATTATAGGCGTGAGCCACTGTCTACTGGTTTTTTAGGGTGGAAGAAATGCTGTAGTAAAATAGGGATAGAGAGGGATTACTTTCTTCCAATGTGTTCATGAGGACTAGTTTTGAAGAGCTCAGATGTAAATAAGAAACTTGAAAGGCAGTAAAAACAGCGTAAGTCAGAGAATTAGGTTGCCCTTGATTGTGAAAATTATCACAATCAAGGGCAACCTAGATTTTCATATAAGCAAAGCATGATGTCTAGAAAAATTTGAAGATGCAGGAGAAAGAAGTTTTTGGTTTCATTTTTTATATCATAAAAGTAATACGTTTGTTTGGGGGAACAACTCTTAATGATTCAAAATTGAAAGTAACCTGTGCAGGTTACATCCTTTATTGCCTCTGGCTACTTAACTCTTGCTATGTCGCTCACCAGTCATATTCCTAAGAAGCAGTCTTCCAGACCTTTTTCTGTATGTGCACTTTTTTTTTTTTTTAAAGCACAAGAATATTATCATTATTCCATTGCAGTACATGAACGTCCTAAGGTGTTTTTTTTTTTTTTAATGGCTACAGACTGTTCCATGATACAGATATACCAATTTATTTAGCCATTCCCTTAGCTATAGATACTCAGTAATCTTCAGTGTTTGTCATTAAATAAAGCAGCAGTAAAGTTTTCTTAAGTATATCCTACCATTCTTCTATTTCCATAGGATAGGGTTGTAGATATGAAATTGCTTGTCTAGAGACTATGCTTTTTTTTTTTTTTTTTTTTTTTTTTCTCTGATGGAGTCTCGCTTTGTCACCAGGCTGGAGTGCAGTGGCGAGATCTTGGCTCACTGCAACCTCCACCTCCTGGATTCAAGTGATTCGCCTGCCTAAGCCTTCTGAGTAGCTGGGACTACAGGCATGTGCCTCCACGCCTGGCTAATTTTTTGTATTTTAATGGAGACGGGGTTTCAACATGTTGGCCAGGTTAGTCTCGATCTCCTGACCTTGTGATCCACCTGCCTCAGCCTCCCAGAGTGCTGGGATTACAGGTGTTGTGAGCTACTGCGCCCGTCCGAGACTATGCTTTTTAAAAAAGAAAAAGAAAAAATAGAAATGCGAGATGGAATCAAAATATATGAAATTCTCTTCATTAACTGGCAAAATAGCCTTGCCCTTAATTGATATTTCTTCCCTGTATTGATATCTTCTCTTACTTTTTTTGAGACACCTTTAATGGCATTTCTGTATCATGAAGTTAGAGATGTGATTGGGATTTTTCCTTTGCTTTTCATTTTTTTTTTTTTGTTTTCGAGATGCTGTCTCACTCTGTCACCCAGGCTGGAGTGCAGTGGCACGATCTTGGCTCACTGCAACGTCTGCCTCCTGGGTTCAAGCGATTCTCGTGCCTCAACCTCCCAAGTACCTGGGATTACAGATGTGCACCACTACGCCCGGCTAATTTTTGTATTTTTGGTAAAGACGGGGTTTCACCATGTTGGCCAAGCTAGTCTCGAACTCCTGGCCTCAAATGATCCTCAAGTGATCTGCCTACCTTGGCCTCCCCTCCCAAGGTACTAGGGTTAACAGGCCTGAGCCACTGCATCCTGCCGCTTTTCATATTTTTAAAAGTATTTTTTCTTTCAACTTTGTTTTTCATTTTTTAAAATAAATCTTTACTAAACCATACTGTATACTGAGAAAGTGTGTAACCAATAAATGTACAGTTTGATGAATTATTACTGTGGACATATCCATGTAGCTATTACCCATGAAAAGAAACAGAGTATGCCAGCCTCCTCCCATGCTTGTGCCCAGCCACACCATTCCCCTCCACTGCCAAGGTAAGCATTAAATTTTTAACCCCATGGATTGACCGGGCGCGGTGGCTCATGCCTGAAATCCCAGCACTTTGGGAGGCCAAGGCAGGTGGATCACCTGAGGTAGGGAGTTCAAGACCAGCCTGACCAACATGGGGAAACCCCGGCTGTACCAAAAATACAAAATAGCCAGGCGTGGTGGTGCATGCCTGTAATCCCAGCTACTAGGGAGGCTGAGGCAGGAGAATCACTTGAACCCTGGAGGTGGAGGTTGTAGTGAGCCGAGATCGTGCCACTGCACTCCAGCCTGGGCAACAAGAGCGAAATTCTGTCTTAAAAACAAAAAAACCCACCATGGATTAGGTTTCTAAAAGATTAACTATAATTTTCGTAAATGGAATCATATAGTATGTAATTGTTTGTGTGCCTGGCCTCTTTAGCTCTATGTGTTTGTGACAGAGCTCCGTGTTGGAGCAGCAGTAGTTTGTTGACTTTCCTTACTATGTCATGTTATTCTGTTTTTTTTTAATGTGCCACAGTTTAGTTTTGATGAAAATTTGGCTTGTTTCCATTTTTAACTATTAAGAACAGTGAGGTCAAGAATATTCTTGTACAGTCTTTTGGTGTACATATATATGTATTTCTCTTGCATGAATGCTGGGTCATAGGGTGTGCCTATGTTTAGTTTTCCCAAGTGGTTGTACAAAGTGGCTGTGAGTATATCTGAGGTCTTAGTTACTCTACATCCTATTCAGTGCTTGGTATTGCCAGTCTGTTTAATTTTAACCAATTTTGTAGGTGTGTTGTAGTCGTTCATTGTGGTTTTAATTTATATTCCCCTATGACTGAGATTAAGCACCCTTTCTTTTGCTTTCTTTGTTTTTAATTATCACAAATAATTGTAGGTATTTAGTATTTATTGGGCACAGTGTGATATTTTGATACATGTCTACAATATATAATGATAAAATCAGGGTAATTAGCATATCCATCACCTCAAACATTTCTTTGTGCTGAAAACATTCAAAATCTGTTCTAGCTATTTAAAAATATACACCAGCCTGGGCAACATAGCAGACCCCATCTCCGCAAAAATAAAAATAAAAAATCAGCCAGGTGTGGTGGTGTACACCTATAATCCCAGCTACTCAGGAGGCTGAGGTGGGAGGATCACTCGAGCCCAGGAGTTGGAGGTTTTCAGTGAATCATGATCACACCATTGCACTGGGCGATAGAGCAAAACCATGTTTCTTAAAAAATAAAGGAAAAAAAGAAAATATGCAATAAATTATTGTTAATTACAGTCACTCTATAGTGCTATAGAACATTAGAACTTATTTCTTGTATCTACCTGTACTTTTGTATTTGTTAACCAGCCTTTGGCTATCCTTCCTTCCTTCTCCCCTCCCTTTCCCTGCCTCTAGTAACCACTATTCTATCCTCTACTTTCTATGGGATCAACTTTTTTAGCTTCCACGAGATATGTAGTGTTTATCTTTCTGTGTCTGGCTTATCTTACTTAACATAATGTCCTCCAAAAGCCTCTTCATGTTGCTGCCAGTGACAGAATTTTTTTTTTTTATGGCTAAATAATATTCCATTGTGTGTGTGTTTGTGAATAGCGCTTCAATAAACCTAAGAGTGCAGATATCTCATTGGGAAAGACACTGATTTCTTTCCCTGGTAATGGGATTGCTGGATCATATGGTGGTTCTATTTTTAGTTTTTGAGGAATATTCATACTGTTTCCCATAATGACTATACTAATTTACATTTCCACCAACAGTGTATGTAAGTTCCTGTTTTTGTATCCTTGCCATCATTTGTTATTTTTTGTCTTTTTAATAATTGCCATTCTAACTGGGGTGAGATGATATCTCATTGTGGTTTTGATTTACATTTCCCTGATAATTAGTGATGCTGAGCACTTTTTCATATACTTGTTGGCCATTTGTATGTCTTTTGAGGGATGTCTATTTGGCTTTTTTGCTGACTTTTAAAATCGGATTTGTATTTTTGTGTGTGTGCTGTTGAATTCCTTGTATATTCTGGTTATTAATCCCTTGTTGGATGGATAGTTTGTATTTTTCTTTCATAGCTTCACTCCAATGGTTTCCTTTGCTCTGCAGAAGCTTTTTAGTTTGTTGTAATCCCTTTTGCTTTTGCCTAGTTTTTCTTTTGTTGCCTATGATTTTGAGGTCTTCTCCAGAAAATATGTGCCCAGAACAAACATCCTATAATGTTTCCCTAATGTTTTCTTCTAGTAGTTTCATAGTATTGGATCTTACCTTTACGTCTTTAAGTTCATTTTTTAAAATATGATAAGTGTAGGCATCTAGTTCCTTTCTTCTACATATGGCTGTAGTTTTCCCAGCACTATTATGTATATTTTTAAATTTTAGAAATAGAGACAAGGTTTCACTATATTGTGCAGGCTGGTCTCAATCTCCTGGGCTCAAATGATCCTCCTGCCTCAGCCTCCTAAAAGGCTGGGATTTCAGGCCTTGTAGTATATTTCAGAGGCACATAGTGTAATGCCTCTTGCTTTGTTCTTTTTTCTCAGAATTGCTTTGGCTGTTAAAGGTCTTTTGTGGCTCCATTTGCATATTAGGATTTTTTTTCTGTTTCCGTAAATAATGTCATTGGTATTTTGATAGGGATTGCATTGAATCTGTAGATAAAGATGGAATGTGTTTCCATTTTTTGTGTGTCCTCAATTTTTTTTTGACCAGGGGTTTATAGTTTTCCTTTTAGAGAACTTTCACCTCCTTGGTTAAATTTATTTCTAGGTATTTTATTTTATTTTTTTGGTTCTTGTAAGTGCAATTGCTTATTGATTTCTTTTTTTCTGCGAATTCATTGTTAGTGTATAAAAATGTTACTGATTTTTGTGTATTGATTTTGTATCCTACAACTTTACTGAATTTGTTTATCAGTTCTAGGAGTTTATGGCAGTATTTTAAGAGTTTTCTATGTATAAGGTCATGTTGTCTGCAAACGGGAACAGTTTAACTTCCTCCTTCCCAATTTGGATGCTCTTTATTTCTTTGTCTTGCCTAATTGTTTTGGCTAGGATAGGACTTCCAGTACTATGTTCAGTAGGAGTGGTATAGTAGGCATCTTTGACTTGTTCTGTATCTTAGAGGAAAAGCTTTAAAATTTCCCCCATTCAGTATGTTAGATGTGAGTTTGTCATATACGGCCTTTTTTGTGTTGAGGTGTGTTCTTTCTGTACCTAACTTGTTAAGAGTTTTTGTCATGAGGGGGTTTTGAAATTAAAAATAAATTTTTTTAGAGGTAGAGTCTGACTTTGTTGCCCAGGCTGGCGTGCAGCGATACAATCATGGTTTACTGCAACCTTGAACTCCTGGGCTCAAGCAGTCTTTCCGGCCTGGTCTCCCTACAGGTGTGTGCCACCATGCCCGGCTTTTGTATTTTTTGTAGAGATGGGGGTCTCGCTTTGTTCCCCAAGCTGGTCTCCAACTCCTGGGCATGAGCAGTCCTCCTCCTTTGGCTTCCCAAAGTGTTGGGATTCTAGGCATGAGCCACAGTGCTTAGCCTCCTGTCCTTTTAAAAATTGTTTTCTGGTTGATTTGTATATCCTTTTTTTCTTCCTCTCTTATCATTGTAGTTCGATGGTTTTCTATAGTGATAAGGTTTGTTTTTTTTTCTCTTTGTCCTTTGTGTATTTGTTCTACCAGTGAGTTTTATACTTTTGTGTATTTTCATGATAGTGGTTATCGTTTTTTCATTTCTAGATGTAGGACCTTCTTGAGCATTTCTTGTAAGACCTGGCTAATGGTAATGAATTTCTTCAGTTTTTGCTTGTCTGGGAAAGACCTCATTTCTGAATGATAGCTCTTTTGGGTATAGTGTTCTTGGTTGACTTTTTTTTTTTCCTTTCAGCATTTTGAATATATCATCTTATTCTCTCATGGTCTGTAAGGTTTCTCCGGAGAAATCTGTTTTTAGTGTAATGGGGATTTCTTTGTATGAAGTTGATGCTTTTTTCTCTTGCTGTTTTTAGAATTCTCTTTTTATCTTTCACTTTTGGCAGTTTAACTATAATATGCCTTGGGAAGACCCTTTTGGGTTGAATCTATTTCGGAACCTTTGAGCTTCCTGGATCTGTGTGTTCATACCTCTTATCAGACTTGGGAGGTTTTCAGCTATTTCATTTGGCAGGCTTTCTGTGCTTCCTTTTTTCTCTTCCTTCTGGAACTTTCATAACATGAACATTTGTTTGCTTAATGATTTCCTGTAAGTCTTGTAGGTGTTCTCATTTTGTTTTCATTCTCATTTCTTATTTCTTTGAGTAGGTAATTTCAAAAGACTTATCTTCAAGTTAGAGATTTGTGTCTTATGCTTGATCATGTCTGCTATTTTAGTCCTATTTATTTCATTCATTGAAGTCTTAAGCTGCAGGATTTCTGTGTATTTTTAAAAAATGATTTGTATCCCTTTGTTGATTTTTTTTAACACATTGTAAATTTTAAAATTAACCCAGGAAGCATCAAATATGGCCCAGTGGGGTGGGGTAGGGATACGTGGCTCCATCTTCATTTGGCACCATGCTGAAAGATACAGTAGCCACTTGAAACTCGGTTTGAGGATGTCGGGCCACTGGTCTAGGGTGTCTGAGTGGTGACTTATCCTCAGGGGAAAAGTGGAGTTTTTGCTACTTGCTGCTGGAGCAAGACACACTCCAGCCATAGTTCTAATTCCAAGATGGTGTAGCACAGGCCACAGGGAGCTGGGCACAGGGTTGACTCCTTCTTTGTGGGGAGCACAACTATGCATACTCCAGGCAGCTTAGGCCTGTGAGGACTGCAGGGTTCCTCGGTGGTGAGGTCTGTAAGTGTCCAAGGTGTTGATACAGATCACTAGGATCCTCTTTCTTACCTCCTTGCAGAAAGGAGTAGTCCTTTTGGTTCCCAGCTGATCCTGGTTGGGGATTGGGGTGATAGAAGCTTGGCATTTCCTTCTGAAGACATTCTCCGTGAACTTTAAAGCCTTCTGTTTTAAGATATAAACTCTGTTACTTTTAACAAACTCATTTGCCATTCTTTTTAAAATAGAATTTTACTGAGAAATAGATACCAAATTTTATCAGGTGCTTTTCCTGGAATAATTAAGCCAGTTAGTTGAATTGTTTCCCCTGTTTATATAATATTATATTTAATTAATGTTGTAGTTTTCTTTGTGCTTTATCTGTAGCCCCTTTTTGGGATGCACCTTTCTTAATCACAGTAGTAATTTTTAAGAATAACATCATTTCTGAGATGTTATTTAAGATTTTTCATCTGTTCTCATTAAATGAGATTAGCTTGTAATTCAGATGGTTTTTAGTGATGTTCTTAACTATGCTACAATAGCCATCTTTACACACTCTTTTTTGTACTTTGGGTAAAATAATAATATTATTATTTTTTTTATTTTGAGACGGAGTCTTGCTCTGTCGCCCAGGATAGAGTGCAGTGGTGCAATCTCAGCTCACTGTAAGCTCTGCCTCGCGGTTTCACGCCATTCTCCTGCCTCAGCCTCCCGAGTAGCTGGGACTACAGGTGCTCACCACCACGCCTGGCCAATTTTTTTGTATTTTTAGTAGAGACAGGGTTTCACCGTGTTAACCAGGATGGTCTTGATCTCCTGACCTCATAATCTGTCTGCCTTGGCCTCCCAAAGTGCTGGGATTACAGGCATGAGCCACTGTGCTCGGCCAGTAATTTTTTTTTTTCTTTGAATGTTAGGGGAAAAAACTTCCAGTGACTTCATCAGTGCCCTTTTCTGTTTATTATTTGAAAAAATTTCTTCTTGTCTTCTTTTTAGGTCCTTTTGTATCTTTTTCATTTATTTGGTTTGTCATTTTTTACATAGCTTCCTGTCTTAATTCCAAATATATTGGTAACTAATGGAGAATCGTTTACCATAAAGCTCTTAATCTTTTTTATTAATTATATATTTTTTATTTTATTGAGTCACATCTTATTTCCTTTTACAAATAAGTAAAGTGGTTGATTTGTGTTGTATGTTCTCAATTAATTAGCTTGGTTTGTTTTTTCACCTTTGTTTTTTGTATTGTTTTTTTTTTTTTTTTGAGACAGGGTCTCGCTCTGTCATTGGGCTGCAGTGCAGTGGCTCCGTTATGACTCACTTCAGCCTCAACCTCTTGGGATCAAGGGATCCTCCTGCCTCAACTCTCCCCTGACCATGCCCCCCTGAGTAGCTGGGACTGGGACTATAGGTGTGTGCCACCATGCCTGGCTAATTTTTGTATTTTTTGTAGAGACAAGGTTTTGTCATGTTGCCCATGCTGGTCTCAAACATCTAGGCTCAAGTGATCTGCCCACCTCAGCGTTCCAAAGTGCTGAGATTACAGGTGTGTGCCACCACATCCAACTTTATATTTTTATTTTCTTTTTCTCTTCTTTTGAGATTATCACTTTACTGTTTGGCTTGTAATTTTGTTTCATTTCTAAACTCTCAGTTCATTTTGCTCTTGCTTTTCATATATATATATATATATATATATATATATATATTTTTTTTTTTTTTTTTGAGACAGAATTTGGCTTTTGTTGCCCAGGCTGGAGTATAGTGGCACGATCTTGGCTCACTGTAACCTCCGTCTCCTGGGTTCAAGCTATTCTTCTGACTCAGCCTCCCAAGTAGCTGAGATTAGTTGCCTACCACCATGCCCAGCTAACTTTTGTATTTTTAGTAGAGACCGGGTTTCACCATGTTGACCAGGCTGGTCTTGAACTCCTGACCTCAGGTGATCCACCTGCCTCAGCCTCCCATAGTGCTGGGATTACAGGCGTGAGCCACCGCACCCAGGCCCAATGTCTAAGATTTTTAAAGTGATAAATTTTTCTTTGGTAGAGTCTCATATATTCTGATGAAATTTTTATTTCTATGTAAGATTTTTTTTATGTTCTGCAATTTTTTTTTCGTGACCTCAGTATAATTTAGGAAAGATATTTGGTTCTTTACATTAAAATTTTTTTATTACATTGTATATAATAATGCACACATAGAAATAAACATACATATTTCCAAGTGAGGAGATGTCTTAATTTACTCCGAGAATTGAGTATTTGTTTGTAATGTCTACCTCTTTGGATTTAATGAGGAAAGTAGTGACTCCTAATTTTGCATGTTAACAGTTCACTGTCTTGTCTTCTGGTTATTCCCTAAAAAAGTTGAAATCGGGCCAGGCGTAGTGGCTCACGCCTGTAATCCCAGCACTTTGGGAGGCCGAGGTGGGCGGATCACGAGATCAGGAGATCAAGACCATCCTGGCTAACACAGTGAAACCCTGTCTCTACTGAAAATACAAACAAAACATTAGCTGGGCGTGTTGGCCGGCATCTGTAGTCCCAGCTACTTGGAAGGCTGAGGCAGGAGAATGGCGTGAACCCGGGAGGTAGAGGTTGCAGTGAGTCAAGATCATGCCACTGCACTCCAGCCTGGGCAACAGAGCAAGATTCCGTCTCAAAAAAAAAAAAAAAAAATGCTTTCTTAGGGGTACATAGTATTATAAAGACCTGTCATAGGCCATTCAATGAAAACAGTTTTGTTGGCTATTTAAATCGTGTTGCAGTACCTTTGTTTTTTTTTAATTTAAATTTTATGTATGTTAAGAAATATGCACATGGCACAAAATTCAAAGGGAATGAAAGGGTTTGTAGAGCAGGGTTCCTCAACCCCAGACAGGGCAGGGTTGGTGGAATGGTTGAAGAATGAAACTGTTCCACCTCAGATCATCAGGCATTAGAGTTTCATAAGGAGCCAGCAGCCTCGATCCCTCGCATGTGCATTTCACAATACGGTTCACAGTCCTATGAGGATCCAGTGCCATCACTGATCTGATCTACGAAACTGGTTCCTGGTGCCAAAAGGTTGGAGACTGCTGGTTTAGAGAATCTTTGAAGCAAACAGTGTTACTAGTTTGTTGTTGTTTTTTTTCCCAGGCTTTTTCTTTTTCATAAATAAGCAAATATATATACATGTATGTACACTTGTTCTTTTTCCACAGAAATGGTCACTGTCAGTGTACACTATCTGGCGGTGGCACATTAAAAACACAGACTTTGCTCACACCTGTATTCCCAGCGCTTTAGGAGGTCGAGGTTGGGGGGATCATGAGGGGATCGAGACCAGCCTGGCCAACACAGTGAAACCCCGTCTCTACTAAATACAAAAATTAGCTGGGCGTAGTGTCGCACGCCTGTAGTCCCAGCTACTGGGGAGGCTGAGGCAGGATAATCACTTGAACCCGGGAGGCAGAGGTTGCAGTGAGCCAGGATTGCGCCACTGCACTCCAGCTTGGACAACAGAGCGAGACTCCATCTCAAAAAAACAAAACAAAACACAGACTTTACCAACTTTACCACTACTCAATAGAACCATGTAATACAACTGCACTTGTGCCCACTAAATTTGTACAAATAAAAAAATGCATAAGACATAAAAGTAGTGCATAAGAGATTGTAAAATGAACATCTGTGTGACCCCCATCCACAAAAAGAAATATAAGTTTGCCAACATCCATACATCTTTTAGCCATTCACAGCTCCTTGCCATGCCTTTTGTGGTAGCCACTATCCTCACCATTATAGCGTTGACTTTGATTCTCTTTATAGTTTTATAACCTCATTATGTATTCATAAACAGTGTAGTAAAATTGTGCTTGTTTTTGGAGCTTTTCCCTGAACGTTTTTAGATACCTGAAATCTTGTAGCCCCAGGAGCAGTCTTGAAGAAGAGGAGTCAGCAGCATCTGTGGGAGGTGAATGGGCAAGGAATTCTACACAGGTTGGCCTAGTGAAGTTTGGGGACTTTGATCTTACCATTATTAGGTGGACTTCAGATCTTTTCTTGTACCAGGTGATGGAGCCATATCTCCACAGTTGCCAGGGCTCCGGAACTAGCTCTGAGTCTACTTCTTTGAAGTGCTGCTTCTGCAGCACCTGTTTGCCATGGTCAAGGATGGTCCTGCCTGGAGTTCTCTTTATGCCCATTCTCTTTCTACTTTGGTTCTGGGGGGCATTTCTGGTTTTGTGTGTGTGTAAGAGTCCCTGTGGATTGCAAAAAACAAAATCTAAAAAGTAAAGTCATGGTTTCTTCCTTTTTTCTTTTCTAATTTGTAAAATCTATGGGGTTTAATCTTAGCCTGTATTTGTAGATGCTTGTTCCTCTATCCCATTTAGGCACTTAGAAAGTTTGAACAAATCAAGGGCTTTCCTGTTTTCTGCAGAGCACCTTAGATTTTCTATAAACCTAAATAGAAAGTGGCATTGTGGTAGAGATTGTGCCTGATTTGTAAAGAATGTTAAAAAGATCGTAGAAATAATTTCTAATTGAATTTCATCATTCAGATACTTTCAAACTCCTGTGATGCTACTTACATCACAACCTATTACACATACACATATGTGTAAAACAGACTAAAGTTTCATGAACAGCATCCTTAGTATGTACAGTTATTCCAATGTAGTTTATTCTGTTGTAATTTTATTTTTTAAAAAATGTTGATTAGGGATCCATTAAATTAACTATAAGGTCCTTCAAGAGATCAGTGCCTATAGTTGAAAGTGCCATGATTTTCTAGAGGAAGAGATTGGCTCCAAGGAATTAAACTGAACAGAGGCAAACTAGTGTCATGGTGTGGCTGAGTGTGGAACCTTTAGGTTCTGTGCAGTGGCTTACACCTGTAATCCCAGCGTTTGTGAGGCCAAAGCAGGAGAATCACTTGAGGCCAGGAGTTTGAAACCAACCTGGGCAACATAGTGAGATCCTATTTCTTTAAAAAAAAAAAGAGAGAGCATGGACTTTGGCGAAGGACAGACTCGGGCTCAAATCCTGGTTTTGCCACTTGCTGGTCATATGATCAGGGCATTCTGTTTGGCATTCTTGGGTCTCAGTGTCATTTGACTAGGGCAATCTAGTTGGCATTCTTGGATCCTAGCCTTCTGTAAAATTAAAATGGCATCTTAATTCATTTTGTGTTGCTATAACAATGTCACAGGCACAGACTGGGTAATTTATAAAAGAAAACAAATTTATCACAGTTCTGGAAGCCAGGAAATCCAATATCAAGGTGCTAGTATCTGGCAAGGGCCTTCTTGCCATAGCTTCCCATGGCAGAAAGTGGAAGAGCAAGAGAGGGAGAGCGAGCGTGACTGAGAGAGCTAGACTCATTTCCCGCCCCCTCCCCCGAGATGGGCATCTCACTATGTCGTCCAGGCTGGCTTTCAACTCCTGGTCACAAGCAATCCTCCCACCTCAGCCTCCTGAGTGGACTCAGGCTGGACTCCTGAGTAAACACCCCTGGCTGGACTCATTTTTATAACAGCCCACTCTTGTGATATAATAATAAGTCCACTTCTGTGATAATGGCATTCATCTATTCATGAGGCCAGAGCCCTTGTGGCTTAATCACCCTTTAATGGTCCCATCTCTTAATATAGTCATAATGACAGTTCAGTTTCAACATGAATTTTGGAGGGAATATTCAAACCATAGCAAATAGGAATGACACTCCGTGCCTCAGGGATGTGAGGCTTAAATGAAAGAATATCTAGTGTAAAGTAAACATGCAACACACAGCAACTTTATTAACCATTGTTATTTGTTTCAGGATTTAATGGAGTTTCTCTGATTTCTAGCCCAATGCCCTTTGTACAAATTGCAGAATCCATTATGACAAGAGTTATGGGACAGTGTTAAGTAACAGACTAGGTGGATGGGAATTGCTTGGTCGATCCACTCACCCTTTGGAATCAGTTTAGGTGACTACTGGACTGTGTGTCCATAAACTCTGCTGGTTTATTACAGGAGTGAGAATTGTCTAAAAGTGTCAGGCAGTCACAGTGCCTTCAGTGGCAGAAGAGTTGGTCTTTCTGTCCTTGTTAAAACGAAGGAAGTTAAAACTAAGGGGTGTGTTTGTGTGTAAGATTAACTCAGGGGAAGGGAAGCTAGAGGAGTCTTCACTTCTCCTCCCATAATCTTACATTTAAAATCTATTCTCTTCCTTTCCCTTTCTTTTTTCCTCTCCCCCTCTCTTTCTCTTTTAAAGAATGACCAGCTTTTGCCCAGGCTTGGTGGCTCATGACTGTAATCTCAGCACTTTGGGAGGCTGAGGTGGGAGAATTGTTTGAGGCCAGGAGTTCAAGACCAGCCCGGTCAATATAATGAGACCCCATCTCTACAAATATAAGAAATTAGCCAGGAGTGGTGGTGCACACCTGTGGTCCCAGCTACTTGGGAGGCTGCGGCAGGAGGATCCTTTGAGGCCAGGAGTTCCAGGTTACAGTGAGCCGTGATCATGCCACTACACTCCAGTTTGGGCAACAAACCCTGTCTCTTAAAAATAAACTTTTAATATAAAATTAAATTTATATAAAATCCAATCATTAAGATAAAGACATTTACTAACATTTCACCTTTTTTCTTCCAGTCTTTTCTCATGCATTAAAAAAAAAGATGGCAGTAATACTGTACATTCAAACACCCTTTTAATAAAATAAAAAACTGAACTGGTTAGATAGTTCTAAATCAGTAAGATGGTAGAGGAAGGGAAAAGGGAGGGACACTTTGCTGAAAGGCAGAGATGGTGATCTCTTACTGTCTCTGAGACTGAAGGGTGCTCCTCAATTTAATCTTTCCTTCCAGGCATTCTGGAGCAGGGAAGAATCTGACTTTAAAATTGTTCTCTACCTTCTACTGTTACCTCGTTATTTGACATGCCCTCCTGAGTTCAGAAGAATAGGTCTCAAGGTTTTATGCTGCCGATATTAATATCCCATTAGATTGCTGGTAGAGCTGCTATTTTGTGTGTGTGTGTGTGTGTGTGTGTGTGTGTGTGTGTGTGCGCGCGCGCGCGCGCGCGCGCAGTGCGAAAGCTGAATTGTTTCTAAGTTCTACTAAACATATATGTACCAGTCAGTGCTTTTCAGCTGCCTGAGGTTTCTCAACCCGTGAACCTACCCAGTCCTTTAGAAAAGCCCAGGTGTGATGCAGGAAGTAACCTGCCATCTGCCATAGTACCTGAATCAGGCGTATGCTCTGGAAATGTTGACCTGACATGAGGCCAGTCTGTCTTCTCTTTTCTTCACAGATTTTTTTCTCTTCACAGATTTTGAAGCCAGCTTCATAAGGCTGTTGGATAAAATAACGAATGGTTCTCGAATTGAAATAAACCAAACAGGTAAGCTCCTTTTAGATTCCTAAAAGCACCTCCGTGCACTAAAGCATTCCTGTTTCTCCCTCTTTTTTTCTTTTCTTTTTTTTTTTCCAGTCAGTCTCTGCTTATCTATCTCACTCTTTTTAATGGTATAAATATTATGTTTAAAACTTCACTAATCACTTTGTATTATATAAATCACTATTAAATTAGAATTTTGGGGGGACTTATATGAGGAACTCACCATATAACTTTGGAGTTATATGAGGAAGCTGTGAATGTAGATCATAATAAAAGCATATCATTCTAGATCATTTAAAAAAATACCATGTTCCTGTGGAAAGACCCCGTTACCTCTCTGTGATATGATTTTCCAAAGATGTACATGAAGTCTCCCAATTTGAAGGGCATACATTTGATTTAAGGAAGTTAGAAGATAGAAAATTTGAGATCCATAAGCAAGTCCCTCCTCTTTTTTTTAGCAATAAATATTTTATACATAATGTTTACATGAAACTTTCCGAAGTCCATTTATTATATTATCACATTAAATTATTTTAGCCAACTCTATGAGGTAGTTTGTGGGCTGAATTCTATTTATTTTAAAATTTTGTTTGTTAAAATAAGTTTACATGAGTATATACAAAAGATGTGAACATACCTTCACTTCTTTCCTCTTCCATTCCCCTCTCCAGGGGTAGCCACTGTCACAGCATTTGCTTACATGGACATTTGCATAATGCAACAGCATCATTGTCTTCATATTGTTCTTCAGCCAGCATTTTTTTTTTTTGCTAGTGCAAATGTCTCAGAGAACTTGCCCTGCCAGCACATGCAGTTTTTCCTCAATATTTCTGTATAGTATTCCATTGTATGGATGCATGATAATTTATTTAACTACTCCCCACTGATAAACATTTAGGTTGTTTCTAGCTTTTAGTTTTTCTATTAGAAACTTGTGTCTACATTGTATGGAAAACCGTGGTAAACATCCTTTGGCTGACTCCATTAACTCTGTACCTTTCCACACACATTCCACAAATAAATCTCTGATCTTTTCCCTATCTTGGCTCTCTTAAGGCAAGCTCGGGTTCATATTTGGTCCTGGACCACATGAGATATTCTGATCTATAGCTGCATTCAGCCGTATCTTATAGAGAACAGGTTTTGGGAATGAGATGCTCACATGTCTTTTGCCAGCTATGAGTCCCTTAATTTCCTTTAGCTTGTTTGCTTTGAAATTGCTGGAAGTTTTTTCAGTAACTTTTTTGGTGATCTGGAAGACAGATACTTCTATTCTTTTTGTGTGTGTGTGTGAGGTGGAGTCTTGCTCTGTCACCTAGGCTGGAGTGCAGTGGTGCGATCTTGGCACCTGGGTTCAAGCGATTCTCCTGCCTCAGCCTCCCAAGTAGCTGGAATTACAGGTGCCTGCCACCATGCCTGGCTAATTTTTTTTTTTTTGTATTTTTTGGTAGAGACAGGGTTTCACCGCTTTAGTCAGGCTGGTCTCAAACCCCTGATGTCAGGTGATCCATCCACCTCAGCCTTCCAAAGTGTTGGGATTACAGGCATGAGCCACAGCGCCCGGCCCGATTCTCTTCTTTTCTAGTCATATCTGCAATGTAGATTGAGGAGTAAGACATTTATGTGATTCTGCTCCCACTACATGTCCTTTTAATTTTCCCCATCAGAGTAGTAAAAGCCTTCATTTTGATAATCTGGCCAGTTTCTCATTTGGTTAATTTGTATAAATAAACATACAGATTTGAAGGATTTAGTGAATATATAGTCTTTTTTTGTTTTTTTGATCTAAAGAATGGTTTTGTGGCCCTTACAACTATTTCAAATAACTGACCCACAATCCATTTGAGAAGTGTTCGTTACTTTGATAAGAATATGGTCCTGATTGTGATTGTTTGGATTCTAGTGTTTAATATAGTAAAGCCTAAACTTATTTTATGGAAGTCCCAAGAACTTTTTCCCATTTGAGTGACTGAACATGCGTCCTTCCTCTAATGTTAAATATATTTTTGGTAAATTGTGCCAGAGGGCATTGCAAAATATTTTGTGCAGCAGAAATACCCTGTTCCACCATTTATGTCTTCCTAGATCATTAACAGTTTTTTACATTGATATGTAAATCTAGTAAGAAGCTTTTTGGATAGCCAGGCATGGTGGTTCATGCCTGTAATCCCAGCACTTTGGGAAGCTGAGATGGGCGTAAGAAGCTTTTTGGATAGCCAGGCACGGTGGTTCATGTGTGTAATCTCAGCACTTTGGGAAGCTGAGCCTAGGAGTTCAACACTAGCCTGGGCAACATAGTGAGACCCTTTCTCAAAAAAAAAAAAAAAAAGATTAGCTGAACATGGTGGCATGTGCCTAGGGTCCCAGCACTTTGGGAGGCTGAGGTGGGAGGATCACTTGAGCCCAAGAGTTCAAGACTATCCTGGGCAACTTAGCGAGACCCTTTCTCTTAAAAAAAAAAAAAAGAAAGAAAAGAAAAAGAAAAAAGAATTAGCTGGGCATGGTCCCAGCTACTCTGGAGGCTGAGGTGGGAGGATTGCTTGGGCTCTGGAAGTCGAGCTGCAGCAAGCTGTGATCATGCCACTGTACTCTAGCTTAGGGGATAGAGCAAGACCCTGTCTCAAAACAAAACAAAGCTTTCTGAATGATATGATTTTGTGAAAAGTGAATAAAGATAGTAGTTTCCACTAAAGCCATAACATATTAGGCTTTTCCATGTATCAATATTAAATTAAATGAGCTACTATTAATGGCATTGAATGCCATAAAGTACTTGCCTTTTCTTGGCATCATTTTTGGTGAATGAGGTATATGAGAAATCTCATTTCAGCAGCCCTGGAGGATGCTGGTTGCTGGTGTGATGATTTAAGCACATCATTTGTAATTCCCCTCTGTGGTCAGCCTAGTCTGAGAGTGTGCTGTTGGGAGACTAGGGTGCTTATTAGGATCTCTCTTTGCCCTGCCATGACTTTGGCAACTCAGATGGCTTAGGGAGGGGCTTAATTTATTACTGATTATTAAATTACATTCACAGTTTATTATTGTTACAGGGGCTTGACAGTAGTGAGTCAGCTTTTGGAGTGAAGTGTGGGCTCTTAGTGATGGCATTTCAGGCACTCTTGGATGCCCTTGTCAGACTTTCCCCTTGGAACTCACTGCCTTCATTACCTTTGTGACATTTTAGTTTTTTTCCTGCTGAATGTGGCTCTTTTTCTTCTGGTTTAAGGAACAACCTTATATTATCAGCCTGGCCTCCTGTATGGTGGATCTGTGGAACATGACTGTAGCGTCCTTCGTGGCATTGGCTATTACCTGGAGAGTCTTCTTTGCTTGGCTCCATTTATGAAGCACCCGTTAAAAATAGTTCTACGAGGAGTGACCAATGATCAGGTTGACCCTTCAGTGAGTATTGAGAACAAACCGTGGTGTGGTTTTGGTTTTGTCTCTTGTCACAACCCGACTTGTGAGAAAAAAGTTCCTTATAAAGCAGTTTTATTTCAAATGTATATTCCTTTTGTTATTTACCTTGAGATTTAGAGGTTAATCACTCTAGGACACAGATGAACCAAAACTTAGGGTCATTAAATTCAGGACTATTGTTAACAGTTACCAAGGCGCCTTTTGTCGTTACCTAAGAACCTTCAAAACAGTTGCTCGCAGTCATAGTTGACATGAACTATAGTTCTGTTGGCTGTAGTATGTCAGAGTGGAGTTTTTGTAAGGTCCTGTGATAGCTGAGGCTAGAGGGCAGGCTATCAAATTTTGGGCAGGAGATCATAGTTCCTTGGCATTGCCACAGCATAATCTTGACTTACCCAGGCTTCAATCATAAACTCATGGGCTTTTGTTTTCTGAGAAGAGTTTGCAGATAGAAAAAGGGCATAAAGGAAAGGAATGTGTGAGCTTTGATAGTTTGTGGGTGTCAGCAAGCTTTTCATTTTTATTTTATTTTTTTCACCAAGGGCCATGCCAGAGCAAGCTTTTTATTAAACATGCTAATTTTTCTGCAGATATGGAGAGAATGGTTTAATATCAAGCAAAACTTTTTATTATGATCACAACTGTCTTCGTGCCATTCTAGGATGAAGTGTGTGTGTGTGTGTCAGAGAGAGACAGAGAGATTAGAGAAGTCTAGAGAAGTCCTGTCCAGGCCTTCCTCCCTTATAGGGAGGGGTGGATTCCCTGCTTTTGGATGCTCTGCTGTCAGAGAAGATACCTTAAAACTGATGGCCATGATGCAAAGTCCAGACAGAGGTAGTATGCTTGTCTTTACCATTACAGGCCAAAACCAATGAACGGGTAGCTTCTGAGGCAAAATGTGAATTATGTAGCTTTTCTACTCAGGGAGGACCAATGAGATAATGCTGTGAGCCCCAAAGTAGAGACTGCTGGTATTCACCAAGATACCTACTAGGGTATAAACATACGTTGTTAGTATGTTCTTAGGCAATAAAAACTTATTCTTCATTTCTTGGAAATTTAGCTGCATAAACTCTTTTTCCTGGGATACTGAGTATAGTACAAGATCTGGAATTCTTAAGCTGTAAAGGAATGTTGCGTAAACTGTTTAGACTATTTAATTAAGTGATTTTTTTTCTTGCATTTTCTAGAAGACTATAGAAAAATGAGTTCTTTGCATAAAAGAATGAGAAGAGGTATAAATACCTTTAGGTTGGAAGAGAGGAAGGTGCCTCAAACAGTGGGAAAAGGCCCTGAAGTATACAGCAGTGTGTGTATCGGTTTTGTACTTTTTTTCTATACTTGCTAATTATCTTAAAAGCTTTTCTCACTGGCAATATTTCAAAAATTTTATATGTTAACATTGACAAAAGATCAGTTGATGAATTTCTCAGAAGTGGTACCCAAAAATCTGTTTTCTTATGCTGTAGGATTATCTGCTTTTGCCAGCTGCATGACTAAAATGACCTTGGTTGGTATCTGACTCCAGGCCAGAGTAAAATAAATACACCTAATCCTGAATAAAGAGTGACTTCTTCAGCTCATTCCATGGCTCCTTCATTTCTAGCTTCTTCTTTTCTGTGTGATTTCCTCATTAGTTCATGTCTGCCTCGACTCTCTGCATACAAGGATGAAATGAGTGATTCAGTCCTTAACAAACTCCTAGTCTCATGGGGTGGACAGCTGGGAACTCATTTAGGGAGATTATCAGGATGAATACCCTTGGGCTGTGATAGAGGTAGAAGCAAAGTGCTTAGTGTCAGAAAGGGTTTCTTGAGGAGGGAAAATCAGAGTCAGCCTGGGTTTTAGGAAGATAATTCTGGAGGTTGAGTGAAAGATGAATGGAGAGGTGATAGACTAGCTTGGGCATTATGGAGATGGAAGGAGAAAGGAAGGGACAGATAGGACAACTAATTGGAGGCGGAGTGAGAGAAAGGGGCCATAGATGACTTCACAATTTCTGTCCTGGTTGCCATAAAGGATCATGATCGTAAAGATCATTCCCATTTGACAAAGGGAAGAGGAAAATTGCAGTAGGATAATGGGTGATGCTTTTTATTTTGGTCCTGTTCCCTGGAATGTTGGCAGCCTAACCATGTAAGGATTTCCAGTTGGCAGTTAGAAATTATTGTCTGGAGCCTCGGAGACAGGTCATCAGAATCTTACCTGCTGATACTTTAAGCCTCTAGGAATATGAGATTGATTAGGCTGAGGCTGAACACTGGTGGGTTTGGCTGAATTCATCTTTCACGTGTTTTTCCTTTGACATATACAATGTGGCAGTGGTGGCAGTGGTGGTGGTGGTTGTTGGTGGTGTGTATATGTATCTGAATTGGTTGTTCATGTTTGAAACTCCAGATTTTACATTATAATAGGGCAGTGTGACAATACTGAATGGTGGTTCCTCCATGACAGCCATCAGTTGGAGGTGAGTAGCAGCTGCCTTTTTTGGATAAAGTGTGAGCCTTCAGCTGGACACAGGTCACAGCCGACCTCATCATTCATTTAAGCTTCCTCTCTGCCCTCTATGGGCATTAGAGTTTCTGCCCCGTGGTCCAAGGGACTGAGAATGGAAGAAGGAGAAATGAGTGTTTAAGGTGTGAGTGGGAGAAGAGGAGCTAGAGATGGAGTGACTGTGAAGATAGAAGTATTTGGAGAAGCCAAGCAGGAATCAAGTTCTAAGAAGTCAGGGATAATCCACAGAATCACTGTTTGCCGGAGTTGAGTCAGTTTCATCAGTGAGACATTTTTATTGACCTTTGAGAGAACAATATCATTGGAGTATAAGGACAGGAACAGACTGAGGAACGAGTAGGAACTAGAGCTATTGGAAAGTTAGGAGATTCTTCCAGAAGTTCTTAAGAGCTGAGGTTGGGAATTTTTTTTAGGCTAGGAGAAGTTTGAACTTGCTTGTAGGCTGAGGAGAAGCTGTAATGGAAAAGAAAAGAATTAAAAGAGCGGAGAGTCCTTGCCGAAGTCCAGAGGGGATAAGGATTGAAAACAGAGGTGATGGAATGAGTCTTATGAAGAGGAAGAAGACATTTTTTCCTTAGAGGCAAGAGAATAGAAAATGGGGAGAAATTTTAAAGAGAAGAAAAGTTTTAGGAGGTCTCCTGACTCTTAGTGGTATGGCACCAGTAATTATTTATTGGTGCCAACAAGCTGCTCCAATGGTGGGTGAAGATTCCATTCTTTTCCAATTCCCTCTTAGAGAAGAAAAAGAAGTACAATAATGTCTACCGTGTACTGGGCATTATTCTAGGTGCACATATGTATGTATGTGTATATCCATATTTCTTTAATTCTTCTACCAACTCAGGCGGGTGTTTCAGACAAGGTAACTGGAGAGCAGTTTTCTCCCCCCCCCCCCCCCTTTTTTTTAAGCATAGATTGATTACATTTTTACCTTTTGATTGATTGACTGCACTGTAATGTTAATGCCTTTGCCCTGAGCTGCCACTTAGGTGAGATCTTTGCCTTTTCTCTCTGACCTCAGAGTGGACCGATCAGTTTCCCTTAAGCAGAACTTGCAGGCCACTATCACTCTGCTAAAACTAGAGTGTGCAAAGCTGCAGGAGACTGTAGAGTGTTCAGCCCCGCCTCTCATTTTACACAGGAGGAAACTGAGGCCCAGGAGACAGGGAAGTATCTAGGGTCTCACAGCCAGTGAGAGGCAGAGTCGGTCCCAAGCCCTTATCTGCTTTTCCTGCTCTTGTCCCACTGCACCAAGTTGCTTGTCCTCCATGTCAGATGGAGAGTGATAAGGGGACAGGACTACACCTGGAATTACCCTTGGGCTTCTGGCTGAACTAAGTAAATTTGGCTTCACCTTTTGTGACTCAAGGTATAGGAAGGATGAGCCAGAAGGAAGGGTGTGTTTTTTCACCTTTTTTTTTCCCTCAGGAGAGCCGGTGGCTGGCCAGAGTAACTGCAGCATTGCATCCCCTGCTTTTTCAGAATCTGACTTGGCCTTCTCCCCTGCTGCCCTTAAGCCTCAGCTGTATTCTTCTTTATCTGGCAATGCTAAATGCAAGGAAATTCCGTTAGTTGTGATTTTCTTGTCTGAGGAAACATAGCTAATTAGAAGCAGAGCTGGGACCAGGACTAGGGCTTTTCCTATGCCTTCTGTGTGGTGCCCACACTCGCAGGTCCAGCTGACATGTCCAAGAAGGGAACAAGTAATGGAGTAATTTTCTTTCCCAGGTAGCAATTGAGGCAACATTTGCCGACTCGTTAGATAACAGTACATGATTTGAATGTCATCTTTCTACCCTTATCAGGAATCCGCAAATGGATCAGAAAGACCCCAGACTTCCTAGGAGCTCGGAATGCAGGAGGAGATAACAGTAGCATGCGGCCAAGTCTTGCCATTAACTGTGGATGTTGTAATTGTAGTTTTGAGTTTGTGCTGCTTCCTGTAGTTTGAGGCTATCATCACCCCCACTCCCCACTCCCATGTAAAACCATCACCTTCCCTTTAGCTGCCTGTGTGGTGCTCATCATTGGCATTCTTAGGTGAGCTGCTGAATAGTTCATTTGGTTTGCTTTGACTCAGAATGCTACCAGCTCTAAACATTAAATAACCATACTGGACAAATGTTAATGAAAATATTTTCTTCTGTAGCGTTTATATCTATAAGAATGAGTAGGGTTCTCCAGGCTGGGCGTGGTGGCTCACACCTGTAATCCCAGCACTTTGGGAGGTTGAGGTGGGCAGATCAACAAGGTCAAGAGATTGAGACCATCCTGGCCAACATGGTGAAACCCCATCTCTACTAAAAATACAAAAATTAGCTGGGTGTGGTGGTGTGCACCTGTAGTCCCAGCTACGCGGGAGGCTGGGCAGGAGAATTGCTTGAACCCGGGAAGCAGAGGTTGCAGTTAGCCGAGATCACACCGCTGCATTCCAGCCTGGTGACAGAGCAAGACTCCATCTCAAAAAAAAAAAAAAAAAAAAAAAGTGAGTAGGGTTCTCCATCCATTTGTTTTCTACAACAATCCAGTCTCTCCATGCTTTTTGTATTATGCCTCCGATGCTTATGATGACTGTAAGGTAGGTCTCCATGTCATAAATGAGGAAAGTGTGGCTCAGGGAAGCCCAGTGACCTGTGAAATCAGTGTTCCTCAGGCAGAGCCAGACCACTCGCTCAGTTATATGCCAGCATCCTTTCTGTTTACCACACTGCATCATCTACCTGGTTGCTAAGCCTCACTTGTTTTTTTGACTCTTCTATTCTGCCGAGGGTTTAATTAAACTTTTCTTTTCTGAAATAATTTCATAGGTTGATGTTCTTAAGGCAACAGCACTCCCTTTGTTGAAACAATTTGGGATTGATGGTGAATCATTTGAACTGAAGGTAAGAATGTTTGAACTGTTTCCCACTGACTCATTGGAAGAGCTGTGTGACTCAGTGTATGTGTGTCACATTTGAGGTCACCAGTTATCAGAAGACTCACAGGGCTCATGAAGTAAACGCTACAGACTTGGAACTGCAAGGGACCCTTTAGTAATAACAATCGTAGCTGACAGTTCTGTTGCACTTACTTTGCGGTAGGGGCTGCTCTAAGCAGTTTACAAAGACTAACTCCTTTTCTCCTTGCAACAGCTCCGCCCATGTCCCTCAGCTAGCAAGCAGTGGAGAATAGATTTGGGCCATATTGGCTTTCTGATCTAAATGATCTGGATATAATTTATATTCAGGGGCTCCCAGCCTGGATGTCCCTGAGAATTTTCAGTATTTCCAAAATCTAGTAGAAGTAGTTTAAGCATCTGTATATTGTTGAATTATATCAGTCCAATGAGGTAAACCATTTAGCATCTCTGCCTTTTACATTCATGTTTTAAACAGGGGAAATGACTTCATTTTTATTTAATAATGTTTTGGTAGATCAGTTATTTGCATGGGAGGAGAAAAAGTGGTTTCTGATTATTAAGAAATGGGCTCAGATGATGGACTAGGTCAGCTCCATATTTTAAGGATAAAAAAGTGACCTTTTCAGGGTTAAAGAGGTGAGTGGCACAGCCACTTGGGTAATAGACTTGGACTTTGACACACGCTGAGCGTGTACTCTCTAGGAGCCAACATAAGGTGCTGTTGGTCTTGAAGGGAATGACAGATTTAATATGGAAGAGCTATGCCTTGTAAAGAAGCATCTGTTGGTGTAAACCTTGCTGGGCAGGGTGTCAGGGTAATCCATTGCTTTGCTGCATCCTCACCTCATCTTTCTCACTCTCTGTGTAGATTGTGCGACGGGGAATGCCTCCTGGAGGAGGAGGCGAAGTGGTTTTCTCATGTCCTGTAAGGAAGGTCTTGAAGCCCATTCAACTCACAGATCCAGGAAAAATCAAACGTGTTAGAGGAATGGCGTATCCTTTCCATTTATTTGGATTTCTTTTCTTTTTTCTTGCCTCACTAAGATAAGAATGACTAACAGCTTTACTTCTTCCCGAGGTTATTTACATTTTAGACTAAAACTTTGAAAAGTCTTAACAGTGAAATCATAATTGCTGGCTGAGTTAGGATGTTCTGTTATCTGCCTCACCATGACTACATTGATTGAGTCATTCTTTTTATTTTTTAATTTTCCAGTTAGCATTTAGGCTCTGATGTATGTGATCCTCTCTCAAGTGCTTTGGTTTGGGGGCCATGAATATACTGCAGTTCCTCCCTCAGAAGAGGTCATCATTCAGTGAAGGAGCCAAATATGAAAACACACTGTTCTGATATAACATGCAAAATGATGTGTGCAGTGGGGTGGGGGCCTGGAGTACACAGTGGTCAATTTTGTCTGGAGGACCTGGAGAGGCGGGAGTAATCATAATGAACAATATCTACTATTAAGTACTTACTCTGCCTCTACTTCAGTAGTCCCTTTACATGCTTTTAAGCCTCAGATTGACTCTTGAGTTCACTTACATCCTTTTTTGCAGATGGGGAAACTGAGACGTCAAAAGCTTAAGGAATTTGTTAATAATGTCACACTGCAGAGCTAGGATTTGAACCTTGTCTGTGTGACTCTGAAGTACAGGCATGTAATTTTTACTTTTTCCCATAGAAAGGAGCCTTGAAGAACAGAGGGTTGCAAAGTAGAGTGAGAAAGGAGGAGTGCTTCAGGTAGAAAAATGGGCCTGAGAAGAGGTGGCAGCGCACAGTGGTTCTAGCGAATGGCAAGTAATGAAGTGTGACCGGATTTCAGGTTGGTCTATGGCATTTGATGGTAGAATGGGGCATGAAGACAGGCAGGAGCCAGTGAAAAGCTGAAGGTGGCTGGAATCAGATACTATGCAGAATGCAAAGAGAGGATGGTGGAACCCTGAGAGGCCACCAAAACTTGAAAGCAAGAGTTAAGTAAGGAGGGAAGTAAGAGTGGGGAAGAGGATAAACAAAACATAGCTTCCTGGAAGCTCAGGGCAGCACCTTAAAAGGCCCTGAGGAGTTAGCACTGGGGTGGGGGAAAAGCTGAGGGACTCAGCAGCAGGCTGCCACTGATACTCTAGGGAAGAGTGCTGGATCTCGATCCTGAGGGACTAATTCTGGGTTGTGGAGTGAAGGGGAGGGAAACGGCGGCTTGTGGGGACCACTGTTTACAGAATCTTGACAGGAAAGAGAAGGAGAAGGAAGGATGAGGTGGTAACTTGATGAAGCGAGAGCGGGGGAGACTCCCTCCCTTTTACAAAAAGATTGGTAAGGATTCGAGTGTTTTTGTAGGTTGTTAATGCCGATGAAGCAAATTAATGAGCTGATTAAAAGCCCAGGTGCTGGAGTCAGAAAGACGTGGGTGCTGATGCTGACTGTGCCACTCACCAATGGAAGCATTTTGGCCCTAAGCGTTGGTTGCCTATATATCTTGGTCCTGTTATAACTGCTGTGTGGGACTGTCATGAAGGTAAAGTGAGATTGTAGTTGCACAGTAGCAGGCACTGGTGTGTAAGTAGCTTTGGGTAAATGGTTGCTACTCTTCTTTTTATTCTTACTTGAGAGGGGATGGATTCAACGCCACAGGCATACAGTAAGGGTGGCTCCAGGTAGAGCTGTGTGGAGGTGAGTGGAAGGGGGTTGGGGTGAGTTTTTCAGTTGTTACCGAGTTAGGATGAGATTGAGGATAAGGGGATGGGCAGGGTAGGATAAGAGAGTGACAAGGATGGTAAAGATGTGCCTTCACAGTGGGGCATCATAACTGAAGATAAGAAAAAGGCTGTGGAATAGCACGAAGGTCCTGGCCGAAGGTGAAATGTTAACACAGTGCCAGCTGCATGGCCATGTGGCTATGCCCAGTGGCAATTGGCAGCCTAGAGGGAGGAGTAGAGAACGTGGGAGGACCAATTTCATCCAAGGATGGATGCAGGTTGGCAAGGTGGGTGGGTCCTACAGGGAGACAGTTGGAGCGTGGGTGCTGGAGCATCGGGAAGTACATTCTTCACTGAGGATGGTCACAGGGGCTCACCAGCCTGGAGAAAGTAGGTCAAGGGACAAGAAACTTTTAACAGATTTAAAGATCAGGTCTAGTGGAAATAGATACATGTACTGTGTAGGACAAGAGATTGTGTTTAGGGAGTTTTGTTTTGGGATTTCAGATATTAAAAGTGGTAAAATTCTAGGTGCTGACAGGATCTGGGTGGGGACAGGTGTTGGAGGCCATAGAGCAAGATGGGCTATGGGATGACTTTCCTGGCGGGAGTGTGACAAGGAGGGGTAGACCAGAAGGCCTGCTTCTCAGGGCTGGAGTGGATGCTTAAGGTCAGGTTTTGTATTTCTCAGGAGGTTTGGGGATGGTCTTACTTGGAGGAAGAGAGGTGTAGCGTGGACTTTGTTTTCAGAGGCCTCAAATAGCTTGAACAGTAAGTGGTGAAGGGCAGGGAGTCGGGTGGGCTGCAGAGTCATGGGCAGAGAGAGTGCTAGTTAAGATAGAAGCTCAAACTTGGGTTGCTGCCTGACGTTCTTTTTAAGGATTATCAAAAGCACAGGAATACAAAATAACAAAGCCTTCCTGGATTATGGTCTGTTCTCTGCATGGCCGTCCCCTAGCCCATGTAAGTGTCAAGCCTTGTGTGTACCAGGAGAGAATGGGCAAAAGGAGAAATGTTCCTTTCCTAGGAGCCCTGAGGTTGATGTATAGTTAAATTGCCCAGGCAACTTTCTAAGGTGATGTTCAACTCTAATATCCAAATCAGAGGAGCTGGAATAAGGTTAATGAGGTTACAAAGAAATGGAAATGCAGTGTAACTAGGTGTATGTTTTTAAAGTCAATGTGCCTTTCCTACTTGAATTCATTCTTATTAACAGATGCATTGTATCCCACCATTGATGCCCCACTGTGAAGGCACATCTTTACCATCCTTGTCACCCAAAATCAAACCCTGTTGATGGCCATTGAGTTGTTTTTTGCTTTTCACCATTGCCAAGTACACTGCGGTTAATGGCTTTAACCGCAACATTTTTGGCAATGGTGAAAAAAAGTGTAGTAAGTTTACAGGAATACACTTTCCAATACATTCCAATAAGTGTACAGGAATACACTTTCAGTACTATTTTGGGTTTGTCTGGGGGGTAGTTTTTTTTTTTCCTCCTTATTTGAGATGTGTTTCCTTTATGCTGTATTGGCGGCAGTGAACTTTGTTTGGAATCCAGTCTCTGTAGTCTGGAAATGTGATTTCTGGCAGTGTGCTCTGTTTTGACAAAATCTTGTCATAACAACATGGTTTTCATCACAGTGGGATCCCCCTTGTTCTCTCTGGGTGTGCAGATGGCTCGTGTCCTTTGATGATGGTGCTGGGAAATGGGGAAGGGTTTTCCAGGGGAGAATATAAAAGTTAAAAGAGCTGCGGTGCCGGGCACCTTGGGTGTAACTTTGTTCCTCCCTGACTTCTCCCTCTAATGTTCTTGGAACCTTCCCTGTGTAGAACCTGAGCCAGGAAGAGACTTGTGAGGTCCCAAGTTCTTCCCTCCCTGGAGGCAGGGGATAGGACACAGAAATCATCCCCAATATATCGCTGACTGGTAGAGGTTTCATCCCAGCTCCCCAGGACAGTTGACACAGTGCCCTTGCTCAGATCCCTGTCTGTAAACCCAATGTTTCAGCCACTGCTCTGCAGAGCTGCCCATTTCACAAACACCTCAAAGGAATGTTGATTTGAATGGAGATCACCCTCTTCTCCAGTTTTGGAGCCTGGGGAAAAAAAAAGCTGCCTTTGGAAAAAGCTTGAGTTGGTTTTGTGGTTTTTTTCCTTGCAAGGCTTATTGACTACTGGACTAAGCTTGGAGGTTGTATTTCCCGTAGGAGGGCTCAAATTGGGAGAATGAGGCTCACTCTCTTGTGTGCATTTGTGGTCTTAACTGAATTACTTCCAAAGTGTATCTTTTCCCTCTTGCATTCTACAAGATGACCTACCAGCCAGGGCCCAGAGGGAGCCGGTGTTGGTTCCTGCCAGCAGCTGTGACTAGACAGTAGTTACCTTTTATTTAATGCCACCCACTCTGTTTCTCACCCTTGCCTTATGTGGGGCGTAAGAGAAAGGAGCATTCTGTTTCAGTTTTGCAGTGCTATCCTAGGAGCTCATGATTTGGTACATGAGAATTAAGTGAAAAAGCTGGCAGTAAAGGGGGTTAAGTTGGAATTTGTGGGATAATCTAGTTTCTTTTCCTTGACTATAGGGAAGGTACTTTGAGAATCAAGCTATCTTTCTTTATCTCTACCTACTGTAACACACACACGTATCCCTCTTAGCTTTCTCTGACATGGAACATTGGGGAAGGGTAAGAGTGGGAGTCCTATATGGACTGTAGCTATGGATTTATACATTGGTATTGGTTCTTAATATGGTTTTCATAAATGGGCTTTAGGAGGTTCATAAACCTGAAAATTTTTCTGCAAAATTGTGAATATATATGTTTCTCAGGAGAGGGTCCATAGCTTTCATCAGTTTCTCAGAGAGTTCTCTGATTCCTGAAAGAATAAGAACTTCTGCTTGGAATTTGAATCTTGGATGAGTAATAAGAAAAGCAATAGCTGACATTTGCTGGGCTCCTCCTACACACTAGGCATTAAGAGCTTTACATGCATTTTATTTCATTTGCGCCTCCAAACTCTGTAAGGAATGTGTTATGATTATCTCTCTTTTACTGATTAGGAAATGACGGCACAGAGAAGTTAGCACAATTAACCTGGAATGATGCAGCTTGCTGGAGCTGGGACTTGAACAGAGATAATCTCATTCTAGAACTTGGGGGCTCTTAGCCAGTCCTTAGTAGGACATGCATACCAAGCCAGATGGTTCTAAGCAACTCGATGTATCTGGCTTTAAAGTTCCTTTGCCTTCTTCATTTCACTGCCTGAGTTCTAATACAGGGTTCTGTTGGCCCTGAATTTGTACTGTGCGTTACCTTTCATGTTTCCATACTGGGATGGGTGAGAGGAGGAAGATGCTTTTTGGGAGTCAGATCTGTTTTAATTTTGAGCAAGTGTCTTAGTTTTTTGTCTTAGTTGTCTTTAATGTTAAGTCCTAGAACTCAGAACCGTGGCTCTCAACACACAGTTACTGTGAGCATAAAGTAAGGTGATAATATATGTGAAAGAACTTTGGGAGCCATGAGCTCTGTGGGATTATGTGTTAGGATGGTGACATCTCTTGTGCTTTCCTGGGGAGAGTAGGTAGCCTCAGACCTCAGAAGGACAGCACCCACTTGGTCCAAAGGGTATGAGACCTAGGACTGTTTGTCTAAGCTGTCTGTGGTCAAAAGTACATTCTGGACTGAAGAGATGGTGATGTAACTGGGCTGTGTGTGTATTGAAAAGTCCCTCTTTGCTCTTTCCTCATTTCAGGTTTGTCCTTTGAGTCAAGTTAAATATTTATTGAGCATTTCTGAGTACAAAAGTAGTGTATTAGAGAGTTGGGAAGGATTACAGAAGTAAAGCCCTTATAGAGTGTGTGGTCTTGTTGAAGATCAAGAACAAAATGTGTGTATGTGAAGAGAGATGTATGGTAAGTTCAAGTGGAGCCCACACTTGGGTGCTGGCTGGGGGGTTTCAGGAGAGAGTTTGGGACCTCAGAGCTGGGAGAATGGGGCAGAGCAGCTCAGGTTGAGGAATTTGGGCAATATGGATGGGTTGATGGTGCAGAGCTGAAGATGGACACACTGAGCAGGCTGGGGGTTCTAACAACAAGATATGGGAGGATGAGGAGCCACCGAGAGACTGTCGCCAGCATGACGAAGATTGGTCTTTTAGTATGATGTTCAGGATGGGTCAAAAAGGAAGCTAGATGCCAGATCAGATCATGTATCATCTCTGAGCACTTTGTTTCTGCAGTTCAAATGAAAATTAAATGTGTTATTGACAGCAGTTCTTGAACACTCACTGGGCTGGAATGGGCAGATCACACACCTCGTTTTACCTGTTGGACTTGTCACGTAGGTTTGTATCAGGATAGTGGGAAGGTCACATGTTATTTCTCCATTTTTTTAGTTCCAAATATATAGCCATCTCTTGACCATATTGCACATTGAAGTGTTCAATACACACTTATTTTTTCTTTGACATGTGTGGTTGGGGAAAGCCAGCTTCTGTTATAAGTCTAGTTTTAGGCAATAATTTCCGTTTCCTCAAGCACTAGTCTTTTCACTTGAGTTACTAATATCTTCCTCCTTTCTTTTCTGGGGTGCCCTGTTGTAGGAGTGCTAATTATTAATATTTTAACTATAAGGTAGCAGGTGTGAGGAGGCTATGTTATCCACAAGTGGAGTAATTAATTCTTAAATAGTAGAAAATAGGCCCTGTAAGTTAGAAAAACCTTTTTATATATTTATAAATAGCAGCAACCATGTTCTTTCACTGAACTTTTTCTGCTTCTCCCGTCAGCATACCAGGAGGTGGATTGGAATCACCCGGGTCCTGTGTGGTGTCTGTTCTGGGCTTAGGTTTCTTAAGAGAGAGACTCATTGGCTACAGCAGGGGGAATGGACAGAGAATAGAAAGTGTTCTTAGGTTTTGTACTTCAAAGGGAGCTGGATCATGACCCGCAGAGAGGCAGGTGTCTTTATGCCTTCCAAAATTGACTTGAACCATTTCTAGGGGAAGCATGTCTGTAGGAAGTCAGGGGTGGGGTTGAGGACCTCCAGCTTTATACTTTCCACTCTCTTTACTGTTTAGATGTTTTCGCCATGACCTTTTATAATAATGAAAAAATACAGTAAATACAGTTGGAAAACAATAGATTTGGAAGTCCTAGTTTGTTACTACAGTTCCACAAATATTTGCCAGCTTTATAACTGATTTTTTCTGTCCTGGAGTTCAAGCAGAATGACATCCTTAACTCCAGGCTGCAGGTACTCTGTACGTGTGTCACCTCAGATGGCAAACCGGATTGTGGATTCTGCAAGGAGCATCCTCAACAAGTTCATACCTGATATCTATATTTACACAGATCACATGAAAGGAGTCAACTCTGGGAAGTAAGTATCTGTGTTTTTGAAGTCTGTTTCTGCAGCTTTTTCACATGCCTGTTCTAGTTGAAGTTAAAACTGCCAGCTCTGAGGTTGCGCAGCCAGAGGAAGAACAATTTCAGAATTAATTTCCTTCTGACTTCTTGCTGTTGTCACCAACAGGCATTTCTTGAGTGCCTGTCACATGGAAAGCATCCCAGTGACTAGAGCTGGAAGCTGAGGGTCTCGTTCCTAGCCTTGGGGAGTTAAAACCTTTTTATATTAATACGCAATGCTTTAAGCTTTAAATTCCATCTTCACTCTGTTTCAACAAAAAATTAAAGCGAACAGGTTCTTCCACCCTGAGTAAGTAACAGTATAGGGTTAAAATCTTTTGTTATCTAAGTGTAAGTCGACATCTCTCTTCATCAGTGGAAATGACATATTTACATCCAGAGAAAGTTGCTATTGCAGATTTGAATTTGGTTTAGTGAAAACCTTTGCTTTGCTAAAAAATAAAAATTTTAAAAATTAGAGAAACATCCTAAATACGGAAAATAAGTTCTTAAAAAATGATGCTCTATGTAATGAAGATGGCTGTTTTAGGCTTTGCTTTAACTAGGAAGTTAGAGAAGCAATTAAAGCCACTTTCTTGAATTAGGAAAATGTTAAACCTACAGAAAAGATCAAAGAATAGTACAGTGAATACTGAGATATACTCCTGCTGCCTATAGTTAACAGTAAATATTTTGCCAAATTTGCTTTACTTGTTTGTGGGTTTTGTTTGTTTTTGTTTTTTACTGAATCATTTCAGTGTGAATGATGGCATAATTTCACTTCAAATCTGAGGCTTACAGGTTGTGTCTCCTAAAAATAAGAATATTAGAGTCTGGGGTTAACTGTTGTAGGTTAAGAAGTCAACTTCTTCTTAAGTGATACCACAGCTGATCCTTTTCCACAGCTGTTTCACCTGTGGTTTCTTTTAATTTCAGCAAAAAGAGGAAAAGAGAGTAAAGGAGGGGGGTGAGCGTTTTATACAATCTTTGACCTTTATAAGGCCTAATGGAAAGATGAAAGTGGTTTTAGAAATACAGTGGAGGCTCATAGTCCAAAGCAACAAAGCTGGTGGCGTCAGACGCTGGGATTGGGAAAGGATTTGTGGGCAAAGCTGGCCTTTCCGGCTTGGAAAAGTCAATGATGTTCCTAAACCTTTGGTTTATGTTCTAGTAACAACAGTATTTTCCTCATTTATACATTGAAGATGATGCCTATGTTTTGAGATTATTGTAAAGATCACATATATAAGCCATTACTACCTTCCTTGCCACATAGTAGGTCCTACAGAAATGGTAGCTCCTGATGCTGTTCTTTCCTTTACTCTCCCTTGTTGGCCACAGGTCTGGATTTATGTGTCAGCTATTTTCTGGAGAAAGGGGGTTTTCTCGGGATGGGGGAGGACAGATAGCAGCAGAAGCTGTCTTAAGTGGCTTCATCTCAATAGTCCCTTCTCTGCTTTGCCTCTCGCTTTATCAGAAAGTGTCCTGGAATGAAGCAGAGCAGGCCTGACGGCCATCCTGCCACCAGCTTATAGTGTGGCTTTTTGTAATACCACTGACTCAGCTGACCCTAGAGTGTGCTCAAGTCCATACTTACTAATGATGAGTAGAAGCCTTACATGTAGATCAAGACACGGACATGATGTAGACTGTGGGTCATCAACTCCAAGCCCCATTTTAAAAATTACATGTAAAACCAATGTGGGATTTAAATTTGTGTTTGTTTTTTTTTTAAATCTCCAGTTACAGATGACTAATAGTGCTCTTCCTTCTCTGTTATTAAAATAATAAAGTCATGGATGGGTATTTCTCTCTTCTGATTCAGTGAAGTATCCAGTAAGTCAGGCTTGTTCAGATGTACTGAGTTTCTGTTGTGGCCATGGCCTAGAACCTTAGCGGACATCAGTTCTTGGTGGCCTGTGTCAGCGCTTTGGCCAGAATGCACATCAGTCCAGTGTGGTCCCATTTTAACTCTCACAGTAATTATTTTTTTTCTTAATTGGGTCCTTTACTAAGGAAAGCTGTGGAGGCTGGCCTTTGCAAACTATACCAGTGCAGATCTCTCATGAGGTCACCTGATGACCAGCAGCTTGGTCAGCCTAACTTGAAACAGGCCTGATAACACGTATTTCCCACAAGTTGGGAAGAAAAGTTAGAGTAATTTACGTAGAACCTAGTATATGTTCTTTGTCTTTTCTGAAGTTACTCAAATTGTGTTAAATGGAATAATCCTGATTAAATATAAAGTTTATTGTAATGACAAATGCACCTCAGAAAACTCACACAGATGGAAGTTCTTGGGAAATGCAGGTAAATGGGGTAAAGCAGCAGTGGCAGCTTGTCTTCTTGCTTTCTCTCCCCTTCATCTTCTCCTCTTCACTTTTGCCTGCCACTGCCTGCAGCCACTGCCGGACACCCTCTCGCTCCTGCTGGTCAAGTGACTCAAAGGCAGCTTGGGATTATGCTAAAATTTTCTAGGTGTTCCATGATGATAGGTGGATAGCACTGTGTTAGATTGTTAAGCATAACTCAGAGTGCCTCCCAGAACCTTTGATGAAATGGATAACTCACTGCACCCCCTTCCCTTGGCAGGTGTTGTTAACCTTCACCTGCATAGACAAGCAATTTTTTTTTTAAGAATCTAAGGACTGACTAATATAGTTCTTCCATATGTAGTGAGCTCATATAGTGCATTTGAAGCATCATTAATTTTATACATAGTTTTACTGAAACAAGTATTTTGACTAGTCTCCTGCCGGACACATAGGAAGTATTGTGTGAACGTGTGTTGAGTTGTGTTAAAGGGGGCAGGTCTGTGTTGTGTTTGCATATGGATTGTACTGCTGGGAAGGCCGCCACACCTTTCCTGGTGATGTGTCTGCTTAACAGGCATTGGGAAAGTAGAATTGAGCTGTCAAATCTTAAAAGTTTGTGGAGAGATGCTTGTTTTTGGACTGATTTTCTTTTCTTGTCAGCTAGTAAACTAGTAGCAACTCTATGAGGTTAATGCAGCCAGAAAGAAGCCTTTGAACACAGTGCCATCCAAAAAAAATGTTTGTCTTCTCTTTCTGTTTGCCAGTGAGTGGAAACCTTACTTGGTTAACCCTACTCAGTGTTTGTGCCTTTGTATCTCCAGGTCTCCGGGCTTTGGGTTGTCACTGGTTGCTGAGACCACCAGTGGCACCTTCCTCAGTGCCGAACTGGCCTCCAACCCCCAGGGCCAGGGAGAAGCAGTACTTCCAGAGGACCTTGGCAGGAACTGTGCCCGGCTGCTGCTGGAGGAAATCTATAGGGTATGTCCACAGCTTCCTCTGATAGAGGAGTGACCAGGAAGCAGTTTGTTTTCTCATTCTCATCCCTTGGCAGATTTCATCCTCTTCCAAGGGCTCAAGCCAAGGAGGTAACTTGTTCCTATGCATTAAGCAGTTCAGCATTAACTAGTTTAATTGATTGGTTGAACTAGTCAGTGAGTAGAGATCTAGCCCCACTGGGTTGAGACATAGGGCAGGTAAGTTTTAACAGTGAGCCAAGGAAAGAACTGGAACAGTCATAAAGGAAAGGAAAGGTTAAAAAAATGAAGCAGGTAAGGTAAGGTGGTGGCTGACACACTGCCCTAACCAAAGAGAGTACCATCCCAGCACCCCCCGATTGCTGCCATGTAGGAAGGTGGACTCATTCTTTTTAGATCTTTCAAGAGAAGCTAGAAATCTGGATTTGTATGTGACAGTTGATTCATATATAAAACAATGGCAACAGGCTAAATTTTGCAGTGCATTGTAGAGCACAGAATCTCAGTTAACAGGTAAGTATCAAAAAAAAAAAGAAAAAAGAAAAAAATTTTTTTAAAAAAAGCACAGAATAACTAGGGAAGGCAGGCCTGTGGCTCAGCATGGCAGACGCTTTGGAAAACCTGAGAACATGGAACAGAGAAGGGGTGAACTGATGCTGAAGACAGATTCAACCGGTTGTCATTTTGCTTCTGCAACTCTGCTGGTGGGACACAGCTCAGACCAATCTGCCCTCTCAGTTGCCACAGTCTTTCTCTGTTGATCCTTTCACGCAGTGGGCACATATGCATGCACACACTTTTACCGTTTCCTCAAAATAGGTGAGGTGACGTAAAGTAAGAGAGAAATTAGGAGGAAAGATGATGGCAGAAAGAGTGAGATACAGTTGCCTAAAAAATATATTCCCCGAGATCCCCTATACTTGGTTAGAAGAGGGTCACAAATCTGGGTCCAAGATTTCTGTTAGTCTGCGCTGTCTTTTGCCTTGTTCCCATATCAGGAAGGTGAAACCTTTTCTCTGACACACAGAGTCCAGGAAAAGAGACCCTGGACTGTCAGAAAGGCTCTGAGGGGTGGTCATTTCTTTGCTCTATGTGTTACGTCCCAGATTCTTGAACTGAGCATCAGCAGGAACTGTACTCTAGGTGATTTGCTGTTGTATGGTATATAATGTTTGTAAATCATCTTCTTCCCCTAAGGAGCTGAAGAGACTTCTGTCTTTGTATTGTTCTGTGTATTTCTTCTCAGTTGTCAGGCATCTCTCTGGTCTCCAAGTAAGTTTTCCCATTTAAGGTAGCAAAAATCACATCTGAGCCAAGTGAAATAAAATCAGTAAAACAGGTAAAATGTCAGTTTAGTTTTTCTTTTAACTCTTACTTTTGCCACTGGTTCAGATGATTAATCAGGGTGGTAGGGTAAAGCCTGAATATCCATAGGTATTGATCCTCAGACCGGCCTCACGGTGGAAAACAGCTTATATTTATAGTCTACTCCCTTGATCCAAGTCAGTGGTCTTGAAAATGTCTCGTTGGTCCAAGATGGAACATGTGAGAATGAGCTGTTTCAGAATTAATTAAAATTTCCAGGTCCTAAATGGCTCTATTTAATGACCATCTAATTAAAAATGGAAGACAGTGGGCCTATAGTTGTATTTTCAGGAAAGTAGCTCTAGCCCCTCTACTCGGCATTCACCTGGGAAATAGTGGAAGAAGGAGATGAAATCTTCCTGAAGGAGGAGGTATTATTTGACCAGTCTTGCGCAGTCACAATCTGGCCTCAGATTTTTTCATGCTAAATCAGTTTAATTTTTTTATACCAAAATTTAATAATTTTGTGAAAGATGGGTAGTAACTAAAAGTTTGGGGTAGATGATCAAGAGGTTGCCCTGCCAGTTACTTAATTGACGAGGTTTGTGGTCTACTTATTTGTAGAGGGGGCGGGAAACAGTGCGTGTGATGTGTCTCCCTGGGTCCCTTGTTGTGCAGGATTTCTTTTCCTGGTCCTGTAGTGTCTGGCAGTGGCTGGTCCTGTAGTGGCCCTCTCTCTAACTGTGGGGACACTTCCATCTCTTTCTAATAGACCTTAGGAGAATTAGAAGCATCACGTTATACAATAGTCCAGTGGGAGCCATGGGCATAGCTAGAGTGTTGGGTTTCTATCCTTATAAATAGCAGGTTATAAGCCTCAGGGTGAAAGCACAGCCTACTAGTTGACAAGAGGAAAAACATACAGTTTAAATTAGGTTCTTTAATATTTTTCTTTTTCTTCTTCTTTGCTTTTTTTTTTTTTTTTTGAGATAGAGTCTCACTCTGTTTCCCAGGCTGGAGTGCAGTGACGCAATCTTTGCTCACTGCAGCCTCTGCCTCCCAGGTTCAAGTGATCCTCCTGCCTCAGCCTCCCATGTAGCTGGAGGCATACGCCACCATGCCTGGCTTATTTTGTATATTTAGTAGAGACAGGGTTTCTCCATGTTGGTCAGGCTGGTCTTGAACTCCTGACCTCAGGTGTTCCACCCGCTTCGGCCTCCCAAAGTGCTGGGATTACAGACGTGAGCCACCGTGCCTGGCAATTTTTTTTTCTTTAGTTGAGATCTACTTTCAGTCTTCCATTGTGCCTGGACCAAGTTTCATTTTCTTTTAGTTATTCAGAAAACTTCCTTTGTGTGTCTATGATCTTTAATTATTAAAAGGATGGAAATACTTCGTGTTTTTCTGATTAATTTTCTGTAGAGTTGTGATGTGACATGGATTGAATGAGTGGTAAAAAATCCATACCTTTTGAAGGCGCAGTTTATCAAGTTTTAAGCCTCTGATCTAACCCTCCTATTCCATTTATGCCTCATCGGTTACCAAGCCTTCTTGATTCTGTCCCAGGCTTTCTGGAAGTGCCTTTTTGTTCCTCTGCTCTAATCACTGCCTGCCTCCCTGCTCCACCCCACAACTGGACTATGGCTACTGGCTCTCTGCACTTCCAGCGGAGAAGTTCTTTCCAAATCCTAACATCCTTTTCAGTCTAAATCTTCCCCTAAAATCCTGATCTGATCTCTTCGCTCATGTGCACAGAGACCTTCACTGGCTTCTCACTTTCCTTGAACAAAGTCGGAATTCTCGACCCATTTCAGAAAGCACTGCCTTAGTTGGGCTACCCACCTTTTCTATGCTGTATGTGCTTCTCCGCAGGCAGCAGTGGTGCCATCTAGACTGGTCACCTGGCCGTTCCTTGCTGGCCCTGGCCTTTTGTTTTTCCCCATCATTCTGTTCTTCCTTCCTCCCCAAACCCTGCTCATCCCTCCAGGGCTGTCTCAAGTAGTCCTGACTCCTAAAGCCCCCCCTCTGGCATCTGGCAGGTGACACCTGCCCACCCCACCCTGGCATAGGTAGGGTGATAGCTCCTACCACTTCCTCCATGATGTCCTGTACAGGGACCTTAGCGTATCTCTTGCATTAAAATATTGGTCCAGTGAATGGTGAAATAACAACAGTGATAGGAAGCAGAGACTGAAGAGAACACTTTAATTTTAGGCTGTCTTATGAAAGGGAGCAAGATCTGTAAAACAGTTTCATTGGTTGTCGTATTTTCCATGGGTCAGGTTTTTCTTTTTGGGTAGAAAAGGAAAATGAACTGTCCTTGTCCTGGAATTTGCTGTGTGATATAAATGTTGTTCCCTGTCCTTTATTAACTTAGGTAGTTTAGGGACGTGCAATAGATTTTCATAAAGGCTAGCAGTTAGATCAATCCTTATTTCCTTCACCATTATTAGGGCTACTAAATGATTTCAGACAGCCAGAGATGCACCTGAAAATGGATTTATTTCCTACCCTACATGCCTTAAAAAGGAGGCAGGGGCAGTTGTACCCACATGAACAGCACTGCTGGCCACCTATCCTGTTCAGTCTAGCCTTGGATAGTAACGTGCCTTGGTCAGAGACTGGATTTCTAATTGTGACCTGTGCAAAATATGTAGAAATTCAAGGTCATCCTTCTTTCACTATGTACAATATGTTTTAAATAAAGTTATTCCTGAAAGAATGATCAGAACACATGTTTGTATACTTACGTATGCATCTAGTGGAAGCAAAACAGCTAAAATGACTGAGAAAAAAACAAAATTAGAAAGGCAACCTAAGCAGTTGTAACTCAGGAGAAAGTGTTTGAAGAGAAGTCTGTTCTGCTTGTTAATCTGGGAGAAAGGGAAGGAAAAGGGGGTGGAAGGCATAATTTTATACATAAGTAATAAGAATGAAGGGATCTGACCTTAATGATTCTTCAGTTTTAAGGAACTCAGGAAGAGATAAAGGAGAGAAGTTAATAGAGCATGGCAAGCAGTTTCCTGAGTGTATTTGAATAAGTGTAAAAGTAAGGCCGTGAAAAGGCCATTTCATGTCAGATAGACTGTTATTCTGTGACAGATTAAATACATATGAGCGTCATCCACCTAACCCTTGGAATTAACTCTACATCTTCTAGAACTGATTAAGCTTTTTTTTTGCATATACTCAATAAAGATGATGTCTTCCTGCTGCTGCTTTAATTACAAAAGGAAAGTTTCATTTTTTTTTTTTACTAGATTCACTTAAGAAGATTTGAATCTGATAGTCTCATTCTGATAGTCTCAACTATTACAGTTGCTCTAATTGTTAGTTTAACCCTCTACAGTCAGTTGATGTAAGGATTACTCTTATAAGACCTGTATTCTGTTTTATTGTTGCTTGAACTTTGGCTTTTGATATTATGAGTGTATGTTTCTATATTTTTTTCTCCTCTCTTTTGTTGGCTTTCCATTTTCTGGTTTGTACAATTATTAATTTGTGTTTACAGGGTGGATGTGTAGATTCAACCAACCAAAGTCTGGCGCTACTACTCATGACCCTTGGACAGCAGGATGTTTCCAAAGTCCTGCTAGGCCCTCTGTCTCCCTACACGTAAGTTATTCTTTTTCAACCTCGTTATTCTTTCCAGTTTAATTTTCTCATTGCCCGAAATGACAAAGGTGTTGTGCTGCACAGAGCCTGCACTATGAACACCTGCTTGTATTTATCCTCAAATCAGCCAGCAGTTGTCACTCTTAATCTGGTGTTTATTTTTACATACAAGGATTTTTGCCTTTCTTTCCTTCCTCAGTGCCATGGAACTAAAGTTGCATGATCTCTATTGGGCAGTTACTTTGTTCGTGCTTTAGGTTTTGTTTCCAGGTTAGAGGTAAACTCCTGGTTTGGTGTAGCTTGGATTTTATTACTGGTTTTTTAAAAAATCATTATTTTCCTTAGCTGTCTAACTTACTGTGGGAAAACAGGCTTTTTGTCTAAGATGATGGGGTATGAGCTCACTGGAAAAGATGACGAAAGACAGAGTTTGTATTAATGCTACTGGACTAGTAGGGAATTGTAGAAGTGAGTTTGGACCATTGAATGTTAGCAGAAGTTGACTGCTGTGGTATGAAAGCAAGCACTCTGCAAAAAGAATAGGGTGTCAGAAGACTTGAATTATAAATGACACCGTGAAAGAAGCATTTCCTTTTGATAGTAAATGAGGTTGCGAAAAACAGCCTATTTGAATACTGACATTTTGTGTGTGTGTGTGTTTTCACGTGCTTGCATACTTAGAGATCATCATATGGGCCATCTGAGGGTGGTGAGCTGGGTGGCGGGTAATATTCAGGTAGATATGAGACTGAACTGTCCTTTTTCGGTTATCATGGTACCGATGCTGTATATCTGAAAGGTACAGTACTGTGATAACTGAAGAATGGTGGTGCCATCACATTGAGAAAGGGGTGAGGACTGCGGTGGAGCTATGCAGCCTTGGGCTGTGGCTTTGGGGACATGAAAACCAGGAGCTTGAAATAAATTCTTTTGGAGGCTTTTTTTTTTTTTTCCAGAATTGGTGGTAGGAGGGTTTTTTTGAAACAGAAAAATGGAAGAGAATACATTCTGTTAGCAGAGAGGGAAGACTGGTAAGCAGGAAACTCGTGAGGACCACATTATCTCCTGATAGCTTGTGTAAAAGTATTTTGCAGGACAGGATACCTAAAATTGAGTAATCCTAAATGGCATGGTAACATCAGTAGTAAACATTGCTAAAATAGACTTGGTAGTTAAGTACTTGGAGAGGAGATGAGGACTGGGAGAACGGCACCCTAGGTACAGAGACTTGCTTCCTGTAGAGAGCTCACTGGAGGCGGCTGCCAACTGTGTTACCACCATGGCCCCGCCAGCTTTATAGCTGGGCTCATAGCTGCCATTTCCCAGCCCTTGCTTCAGGCCTGGAGAAGTCCTGCTTGCACACACGGTATGGGGTGTGGGGTGTTGTCTTGAGTGTGTGTGGTCCTGGAGCATGGGGTTTGGCAGAACATTCTGTGAAAATGGAATATATATATATATATTTTTTTTTCTTGGCACTTTTTTTCTTTTGCTTTTGGAGATTTTTCAATTTGACCCCAGGACCTGTATAATCTTTTCAAGCTTTGCAGAGATGCTCGAGATGTGACTGGACATTTTTAAAAGTTCCTGTGTCCTCTTCAACACATCTTCTCACCAAACATTAATTGTAGTGTCTTTTCTTCAGAAAACTTGCCTAAAATGACTTCCTCTCGTGGGAAGACAAAGTGTCCTGCTCTGAATGGAGCTTTAAAGGAGTAGCACAAATTGTAAGATGATGTATCTTGAGGCTGGGGCTTGGAGACATTCTGCTGCCTCCCAGAGCTTTGTGCAGAGGGATCTGCCGGGGTGGGAAAGGGAAGCCTCCTTTCTTTTTGATACACTAGCATAAGGACGGGTAAGAGAGTCATTTTCAAGAAAGCTGGATCTGTTTAGTACTCTTTCTGCCCCTAATCACTGTGGACAGCTCCAGCAGCACAGAGAGATGAAGGGCAAAAGCAGGCAAAGTTAACATTGTATTTTTGAGTACAGTTGAGGATAAAAAAGGGATGAAATCCATGGTGAGGACCATCATAGTGGGGGAACAGTTTATTCTAGATGGATTCAAGAGCTTTGGAGACCAAACTAACACATTTATTTTTATGTGCAGTTAAAGTCATAGAAACCTGTTTTGTGAAACCTCAGATTTCTAAAGAAAACCAGAAGCAAGACCTTCCTTGGTTAAAAAAAAAAAAGCAATTCTTCAAGCAGTTTGGACCTGTTTTCATTTGTATAAAATAGATTTTTAAATGGCTATTTAAAGAGCATTGGGATTGCTGTTGGTGGTTTTCTGTGCTACTTGAGAAAGTAAGTCTGTATGTGTGAAACTCTTTTTTTGAAGCAGAGCTTTGCTCTGTTGCCCAGGCTGGAGTGCAGTGGCACGGTCTCCACTTACTGCAAGCTCTGCCTCCTGGGTTCACACCATTCTCCTGCCTCAGCCTCCTGAGTAGCTGGGACTACAGGCGCCCGCCACCACGCCTGGCTAATTTTTTGTATTTTTAGTAGAGATGGAGTTTCACCATGTTAGCCAGGATAGTCTAGATCTCCTGACCTCGTGACCCACCCGCCTCGGCCTCTCAAAGTGCTGGGATTACAGGCGTGAGCCACTGCGTCCAGCCAATGTGAAACTCTTTTAGAAAGGCCTAAGAGATTTTTTTTTCAGTAGAATAAAATATTATTTTATAATCTCTGATATATGAAGATTCTATTTCTGTTAAATTTGAGTTTTAGGTGGCTTACAGTTAGTGACAGTAGTTGCACCCTCCATTCAGCAAGCTTAATTTTACAGTTTAGGGAGGGAGGATTTATACTTTTGGATTAATAGCAAGAAAAATAGCAAAAATTAAGATGCATCTTAATTAGCACCTTCAGAAATTGTTTGTGGATTGAGACTGCAGTTACAGAGCTCTCTGCATTCTTCCAGTGCACAGGCCTTGGAGTCCAGCCTATTTGGACTTAAGGCTCTGCCACTTGCCACCAGGAGACCATGGAAATGGTATTTAGCATCTTGGAGCCTTGGTGTCATTTGTAGATAAGGTGCATGGTCCTGAAGTCCTGGACATGTGGAAATGGAATGAAGCTTAGATGAAGTCAGATGCTTATGCTCCTGGCAATGTGCCTGAGGAGCTGTCAGCGCTGGGTGCTGTGGTTTCTGCCTGGACACCCCCTCACCCTGCTGCAGTCCAGTCCCTTGGTCAGGTCACTTTTTTTTTATTTTTTAAACTGCTCCTTGAGGAGCAGGACTACCCCATAGGCAGTGTGGCCAGAGTAGCCCAGTCAGGTCACTTTGAACCCCAGGAAGCCTGGTAAACTTGCTTTGGGTGATTTTAGGGTTTAAGTCATCTGTGAGTGGCCTGCCCAGCTACCTATAAATCTATATCCATTAATTTTAAATTATGGATTAAAAATTTTTAATTTCTAGTTATTATTTTTATGACTGACTTTCCCTAGTCACATTACTGAGCAAACTACACACATCTTATTGATCCTAAGAATTCTCTAAGGTAGATGTTTATTTAAAAAACACCATGTTTACTGTGTGCAAGATGTTGTTTTAAGTGCTCACACATACTAGCTTATTTGGTTTTCATCATAACTTTATAAGGGCAAAAAAGGCAAGTACTATCATGTGTGCCATCTTACAGGTGATGGGATTGAGACACAGAGAGGTCAAGTTACATGCCCAAGTTACATGCCCACAGAGAGGTCAAGTTACATGCCAAGTTACATCACACAGACAGTAAGTGGGGTTCAGACCTGGACAGTCTCTTCCAGTCACTGCTTCCCTTACCCACTGTGCTTTTATGTAAGAGCTGGGATTCCATCCATATCGCTGGACTCAAAGCACCTTGCCTGAGGCAGGATGCCATGCTACATCTTTTCAGCAAAGTCCTCGTTTCAAATTCTGCTGTAAAATGATCTCTTTCTATCTTTAGTTGGAAATCTAAAATAAACCATGACTTTTTTTTTTCTGACTTTAATTAATGACCTTTTTCCATGACTGTGGAAGTGCTAAGGAACTAGAAGACACTGTCCTTGTTAAACACAAACTGACTGGGGCTTCCTGGCCCACTCAGTCTAAAGCACAGCCCTCTGAAGAACCAATGAGGAAACCAATGGGGAAACTGGGAACTGCCAGCCAAGCCTGCCACTCCTTGGGATCAGTGGCCTCACTGCATTCCGTGAGCTTGCACAGTACCACTGTGTCTTAGGTTTGTGAAGCGTTTAAATACTGTAAAACCCCGTCACCTGATGTTTGAGCCCCAGAACATATTTGGTGTATGGTAAAAGCAAGTGATAGGCTTCCTTCTCAGATAAAAAAGAGGTCAGTGGCCTGCTCATGGTGAGATCCTGTCTGAACTGGGCCTGGGACCCCATCTCCTGACAGTACAGCTAGCCTGGTTCTCTGTTTCCTGCTGCCCTAGTAACAATGTAGTAACTTCATTTTTGGAGCAGAGGTCAGCTGGTCTTTGGAAAAGCCACTATTTCGCAGAACAAGCATCAGTAGTATATTTAAAAGCTGCCGTATAATAACTATAGGGACTCCATCCAGCAGATCCTTTTCTTATCTCCAGATCTTTCCCCTCAACTTCCAGAGCATCTCCTTACACCTGAGATATAGGTACCCCCAGCTCTGTCTCATATCCAGTGGCATAGAAACCAGGTGGTTTGATGGAGCAGGACGCAGGACCCTCTGTTGTGGTTTGTGCCTGTGGGAGCTGCCAGAGAGAGGGCTTACCCCATGATTGCTCTCACCCCATTCTCTCACATGCTTCAAAAGAGGGGTCTGGTGGGAGGGGCTGTGTTTAAGGGTGGGATCTGGCAGCCTGTCAAATCCTGGTCACTTGGGATTCAATGGACCCATGACCATGAGCCTCATGGCCTTTCCTGTTGACCAGCAGTGGCAGTGGAAACAACTCACCTTTTGAAAATATATAGGAAGCCCGGGCACAGTGGCTCACACCTGTAATCCCAGCACTTTGGGAGGCCAAGGCGGGTAGATCATGAGGTTAGGAGTTCAAGACCAGCCTGGCCAACATGGTGAAACCCTGTCTCTACTGAAAATATAAAATTAGCTGGGCGTGGTGGTGCATGCCTGTAATCCCAGCTACTTGGGAGGCTGAGGCAGGAGAATCACTTGAACCTGGGAGGCAGAGGTTGCAGTGAGCTGAGATCGCACCATTGCAACCCAGCCTGGGCGACAGAGCAAGACTCCGTCTCAAAACAAAATAAAAAATAAAAATAAAATAAAATACATAGGAAAAGTTATCTCTGTGTTCCAGAATTCTCTGAAACCTAATTGTCAGATAGACTAGAGGCTTTCGTAGAAAAGTCGGTTGCTTTTTGTTTTCTGAAAATCATTTTGTCCTGGGGGGAAAAGAAAAGCCTCACTGCAGATAATCACATGTCAGGTGTTAAAATCCTGTACACAGGAGTTGCATAGAGCCCCTACTGCCCAGAATGGTTCTTCTGAAAAGCTACTATTTGCGCTGTGTGGGTGGTTGCTCATTGAGGGGCAGAGCTGCTCTCGGTGAGCGGTGGGTCTCTCTTTGCCCTGGCTGTGTGGCTCTGTGGTTCTGTCTAGGAAGTGTGAATCTCCAGGATACTGCTGTGGAAGAGAGGGGCAGGGAATTGTGAACTCCAGAGGCGGTGCCTCAGTGCAGCTGCAGCTGTGGAGAGCTGTTGGTCTGTGGAGAAGGATGTGGATCAGCACTGGATGAGACTTTGTTAGTGCATTTAGATACAGGGCGAGCTTACTCTTCATTTGCTTTTCATTTTCTTAAGGAGGCTGTTTGCTGGGATTTAATATTGTCTGTGGTGATTTTTCAGGTTCTGAGCATTTTTGCTCTTCAATATCCCAGCTACCAGAGACATAGGGAGAATGGGGCTAGAGGTAGGGGAAAGATTCTGAAATGTACCTTAATCCAGTCTCTTACACAGTCTTCCTTGGACAGGCTGAGGGTTGGCAGAACATTATGTAAAAAGTGGAACTAACTTTGCTTTTTCTAACTGTTCCAAAGGCTACAAATACCCCAAACTTGCAAATACACAAGCCTGCACACTTGAGCCTGTGTTCCTCCCATCCTTCTCCAAGAGATCAGAAGCAAGCTGAGGCCCTGTAGAAATTCTGCCAGCTGGGGAGGGTGTCTGGTTTTTCAAGCACAGTTGAGTGATTCAGAGTGAAGTAGGCTGGGTGACATCCTGGGAGCACAGCATGCCCCAGGCCTGTATTAGTTTGAGGCAGCAGCAAAGGAGAGACCAATTTGTTTTCTCCTTCAGCTGCAGATGAGTGGGTGAGATGGCTGGCTTTTTCCGGGTTGCTGCCAGCTGGAAGCTTCGCCCACAGATGTGGACTGTTTATCTATGGTTTGATGTGTTTTCTTTTTTCCGTAGGACAGGATGGGGGAGATGGTGGGATGGATAGAAAGCAACAACGACAACAAAAGTTTAATTGGTTAGTAAGACAGGAAAGCCAGCAGGGAAAGCTGACTTCCCTTAATTGCCAAGAATGTTGAAAGCTGTTTCCCAAAATTACCCCAACTCCTAAATTCTATCCTGGGCCTCTTTACTGAGAACCTTATACATTGCCTTGTTTGAATAACAGGTTCAGTGATGGAGAAGAGTGTTGCCCTTGAGGTGCTTAAATAATTTAATGAGGGGGAAGGAGACAGTTATACATAAGCATTTAATTAGACACCATGAGCAGAGAATGCTATGGAAACCTGGAGGGGTGGGAAGATCATTTGGGGTGGGCTTTATGGGCTAGCAAAGGCTTCATAGAAAAGTTAACAAATGTGATGTTATTTTAAAGGTCGAGATAAACTTGCACATTCCTAGGTGGAAGGAAAGCAAGGAATCGGGAGATTTTTTCTGCGAGCATCCAGCACTGACCAGAACTCCTGCTCTCTGGGGTTGTTAATGTTTCATCTCTTAGCCCCTGACGCACTGGTCACTTCAGTCACAGGGTCAGGAATTGTTCAGGCCCCCTTTTCTCCATATAGCTGTTTCCTTCCTTTGACTAGATCAGTGCTCTTAGCACAGAGGGATGGAGATGGGAGGGAAATTCATCAATTCAGGCTTTATATGTAGTTTGGTATACACCGAGTAGGGAGTAGGGGTGAGAACCAGGATCAGTTGTTTTATAACATGGCAAATATGTATTGATTTCTTTACTTTAAAAAGCTTTATTGGGATACAATTCACATACGACACAATTTACTCATTTTAAGTACACAGTTTAAAGACTTGTGTAACCACAGCCACAATCTAATTTTAGAACATTTTTACTACCTCCAGAAAGAAACCCTGTGCCGACTCACAGTCTCTCCCATTCTTCCCCCTCTCCCCAGCCCCAGGCAACCACAAATCTCCTTTCTGCCTCTGATAGATTTGCCTGTTGTGGCTTTTTCATATTCTGTACATAGAATCATACACTATGTGGTCCTTTTTCATATTCTGTACATAGAATCATACACTATGTGGTCCTTTGTGACTGGGTTCTTTCACTTAGCATGATGTTTTCAGGGTTCATCAATGTAGCATGGATCAGTACTTCATTCCTTTTTTATGACAGAAAAAAAAAATCTTCCATTGAATGAATATACCACGCTTCATGCATTCATCAGCTGATAGACATTTGGGTTGCTTCTGCATTTTGACTGTTGTGAATAATGCCATTATGAACATTTGTATGCAAGTTTTTGTGTGGGTGTATGTTTTCATTTCTCTTGTATATATTCCTAAGAGTAGAATTACCGTATCCTATGGTAACTCCCTGGTTAACATTTTGAGGAACTGCCAGATTGTTTTCCACAGTGGCTGTACCATTTTACATTCCTGCCAGGAGTGTATGAGGGTGCTGGTGGTTCTGCCTTCTCACCCACACTTTTGTTATTGTATGTCTTTTTTATTATGACCATCCTATTGGATATGAAGTGATATTTCATAGTGGTTTTGATTTTCATTTCCCTAATAACCAATGATGTTGAGCATCTTTTCATGTGCTTATTGGATATTTGTGAGGAAATGTCCATTTAGCTCTCTCATGTTTTTCTTTTTTTTCTTTTTATTTTTTTAGTGAGTCTCACTCTGTTGCCCAGGCAGGAGTGCAGTGGTGCAGTCATAGCTCAAGTAGCTAGGACTACAGGCTCCTGCCATCATGCCTGGCTAATTTTAAAACAATTTCTTGTAGAGATGGGGGTCGTAATAGACTGGTCTTGAATTCCAGGCCCCAAGCGATTTGCATGCCTTGGCCTCCCAAAGTGTTGGGATTACAGGTATGAGGTGCCACGCCTGTACTCTTCCATCGTTTAATTAGGTTATTTGTCTTTTTATTATTGAGTTGTAAGAGTTGTTTATATAGTCGAGATGCCTGACTTTTATCAGAAATATGACTTGCAGATCTTTTCTCCAATCCTGTAGGTTGTCTTTTTATTTTCTTGATGGTGCGTTTGATGCACAAAATATTTTAATTTTGATGAAGTCCAATTTATTTATTTTGTCTCTTATTGCCATCCTTTTGGTGTTGTATTTAAGAAATGTTTAAGAAACTGTTGCCTAGCCCAAGGTAATGAATACTCCTGTATTTTTTTTTGCGAACTTTATAGTTTTAGCTCTTACAGCTACGACTTTGATCTCTTTTGGGTTAAGTTTTCTGTGTGATGTGAGGAAGGGGCCCAACTTCATTCTTTCACCTGTGGATATCCCGTTGTTCCAGCATCTTTGTTGAAATGAGTATGCTTTCCTCATTGAGGAAATTAACCATAACTGTGTGATTTATTTCTTGACTCTCTTTTCCATTGTTCTATGTGTTTAGCATCAGTGTTTTTAAAACTCCTTAGATGATTCCACGTGCAGTTGAGATTGAGAACCATCTGGCCAGAGTGGGGAGTTTGGCTGGTTTGACTGGGAGACAGTACAGTGCAAGGTTTTTGTAATACTTCCCTATAGGTGTGCAAACCATCGTTCTTCACTAAGCCAGTGTTCCCTAACCTTGCCCAGTGAGAATTGCCAGGGATTCTTGTTAACAAGAATTGGTCTCTATGAACCGGGGAGCACGGGGTCTGGTGGAGGGTAGGAAGGAATCAGCTTTGTGTGTGGCCTATGATTCTGGGTTCTTCCATATGGATATGGACACTTCATACCAGTTGGAAATTCACCAGAACCTTCAGGAACCTGTGTATTTAATGAACCAGGTGTGTCTTATGATCAGGCTAGCTAAGGTGATGCTAGGTCTGCCAGGCAAGACCATTAGAAGCCTGTGTACCTGCACCGCGGTTCATCCACAGAATTGCTCTTCCCAAGGTACTCTTGGAGTGATGCCGTCACCCTGTGATGATGCCATTGTCCTTGTCGTGTTTACTGTGCACACTTCCCCGGCCACCTTATTTAATATTGCCTTCTGCCAAATTTGTACAAATACTGTTGTACCCATAGTTCTTCCCCATCTGTGTTGTTTGTTTACATTACATAGCACTTTTTTTGTTGTTGTTGAGCGGAGTCTCGCTCTGTCGCCCAGGCTGGAGTGCATTGGCCGGATCTCAGCTCACTGCAAGCTCCGCCTCCCAGGTTTACGCCATTCTCCTGCCTTAGCCTCCCAAGTAGCTGGGACTACAGGCACCTGCCACCTCGCCCGGCTAGTTTTTTGCACTTTTTTAGTAGAGACGGGGTTTCACTGTGTTAGCCAGGATGGTCTCGATCTCCTGACCTCGTGATCCGCCCGTCTCGGCCTCCCAAAGTGCTGGGATTACAGGCTTGAGCCACCGCGCCCAGCCTTACATAGCACTTTTCAGGAATAATTAATTTATTTATCTTGTCTCTACACCACTAGATTGAAATCCTCATGAGGGAAGGATTTTTATTTTTAATTTTTTTCATTTGAGTGCAATATTCCAAGCACCAAGAACAGTGCCTAGCATACAGTACGCACTTGATAAATATTAAGTAAATGCAAAGGTATTATTAGAGAATGAAGGGAGAGACTTGTCTATTTCAGCATCAGTAGTCATTGTGCTTGTTTTGTATGTCATGGTGCTGTGAATCATGGAAATAGGTGTTTCTGTCTTTGTACAGGCCACTCAAAAATCATTGCTTGAGTCCAGGAGTTTTATGCCAGCTTGGGCACATCGTGAGACCTCGTCTCTTTAAAAAAAAAAAAGTCTTCACCGTATTTATGTCCATTTTCTGCTAGGTCTGAACTAAATGACTTATGTGTCATGTGCTAACTTCTAACCTTTCCCCCCTCCCCGGTTTAATTTATCTTGCTGTATTGTGTGTGTCTCTGCAGACTATCTCAATCTTCTTTGGAAACTGGCTGGCTGAAAAGAAGTACTATTTAATCAGATTTGATGAGAAGTTCTTAACTTCAGCTCTCTAGGTCTGGCAAATTAAAACGTTGGATTCTAGATGGTAGAGGATAATTTTTTTTAATGAATTGCTTTTTATTTATTTATTTATTTATTTATTTCCTTTTTAGGATAGAATTTTTGCGGCATTTGAAGAGCTTTTTCCAGATTATGTTTAAAATTGAAACCAAGCCATGTGGTGAAGAACTCAAGGGCGGAGATAAAGTGCTGATGACCTGTGTTGGCATTGGTTTCTCCAACCTTAGCAAGACCCTCAAGTGATAACCATCACAAGATAAGGCCCCAATGCCTCCAGACAAAGCAGACGCTGCCACGGACACCAATGGGACCAAGTCCAAATGGATTAATCCAGGACAGGATAGCCACGTGCTTAATTTTCTGTGAAGAAATATCAATATACAAATAAAAGACATCTCTGTAGCATGTGGTTTTCAGCTGTTTCTCCAGTGGCGTTGCCATTGCCCAGGAGACCCAGTCACCATGAGAGCTCCCTTGCCTTGCCTGGAGGAAGAATGTGCCTTCAGGCCACAGTCATGCTGCTAGAACAGTCTCATAGCTGCAGTTCTGCTGTGCTTCCTCAGCCTACTGTCGTAGGCTTCCTTGGCCCTCTGTCATATGGCTGTTTTCCAAACCTGTGGAGTCTGTTACTGTTCTTTCTGCAAGGACTTACCTCCTTGAGCCTCGGTTTTTGTTGTAGGGATTAAATGAAATAATATGGGTGGCAGCTCTTCATGAGCCCTGCAGTGCTATGCAAATGTCAGAAACTGGTATATTAGACTATTTATCTTTTGTCTTCTGAATGGATTGCTGTCATGGACATAAACACTGATCTTCATCTGGTTCATTGGATGTGTATATGAGGGATGGGTGACTGCAGGGGTCCAAGTAAAGTTATTGGGATGTTTTTTATATTCCAGGTGTGCTATACATTCCTGTTTTATTTTCACAATAGCTCTGTGATGTAAATGCTATCTCCATGAGAAAATTCTTAAAGGGTGTTTCGTTCCTTTGAAATGTATAATGTAAAGACATTAAATCTCCTCATTTAAGGATCTAAGTGTAATAGAGTCAGGGATTTTACCCTTGCAAGCTAATAAGTTAGATTATTACTTTTTCGTTGATGCTTCCAGAAGACATGAGGATCCTGGGTCAGAGATAAAGAACTTGATTACTTCTTATTACTCAGCATAGTATGAGCTTCATATTTACAGTGGTTTCCCCTGCTCCCCAGGTCTCACAGTGGACATGGAGGGGCCCAGGTAGATGCTATGCATGTTACAAGTTTGCATCATAGCCAAAGAACTTGTATGCTTGGGGACTCCACCTCTTCATGGCAAGTCTGTTGTTTCACATGCAGACATTACTTCATCCCTTAAGACTACCTCCTGCAAACCTGCAAACACAGTTTTGAGAAAGAACCCAGGTAAAAGCCTGACCAACAAGAATATGCAGGAATACCCAGGATCCATGGCAGATTTCCCCTGCCAACTAATAGAGTCTACATTTCATACGTGCATAGGCTTGAAGTTTGTAGAAGGGGAAATATGTACTTCTTTCTACTAGAATTCCAAATGGTGTCCTCCCCTGGGGGCGAACTTTGCCTCATCACTCCCTCACAGTACCTTTTTCTTTTTAAGTGAAAAGGGGCCTCATCACTCCCTCACAGTACCTTTTTCTTTTTAAGTGAAAAGGGGCTAGAGAAAGACTGTGCTTTGATGTCTAGGGGTGTGGGAGGATGTGGAGGTAGAGAGTTAACCTTAAGGAAGGACATTCTGGACTATGACATTGTACTGAGAGCTTTACATACTGTATTGGTTATGTGCTCTTGGTATATAACAAGTGCTCACAAACTTAGTAGCTTAAAACAATACCTCTTTATCATTTCACAGTTCTGAAGGTCAGATATCCAGGCAGGCTTGGTTGGATTCTCTGCTTAGTCTCATAAGGCTGATATCAGGGTGTCTGTCACCTGGGCTGGGCTCAGCTCTCATCTGAAGGCTCTGGGAAAGAATGTGCTTCCATTCAGGTTGTTGGCAGAATTCAGGGTTGTAGGACTGAAGTCACCTGTTTTCTTCCGATTTTTCTTGCTGGCTGTGAGCTGTGGACAACTCTTAGCATATAGACAGGCACTGCGTGTATTTCTGTTCACTTGGTCTCCCCTACCTTCAAGCTGGCAATGGTGCATGGAATCCTGGTACTTTGAATTCACCTTCCTTTTGTGATACCACCTAGAGAAAACATTGCTTAAAAATGACTCATAGCACAATAGTCCTACCTGGATTATCTCCCTATCTTAAGGTCAACTGACAACAGCAATACTAGATTTGTGTTTAAAAAAACCAGGGGCTGGGAATAGTGGATTACCATCCCAGAATTTTGCCTACCACACATACTGCAGTCCTACCTAGTGCCGCTGACGTTTGAACTCACATCTGCCCATATAGAGCTCAAATCCTGAACTAAGGGGCCACATTGCTTTTGGAATACCATATACCTGCTGTTCCTTGTACAAGCTCTGGAAATGGTGCTGTTGGTCAATGTAGGGTGGCACACAGAGGCCAGGCAAATTACTATAAACAGTAGAGGGGATGTGTGCTACTGTCTGCTGCAAACCTGGAAATGTCTGGTGTGGTTCCAGCCCTGCATCTGGCAAAGCTGCTTCTGGAGTTGGAACATCTAGCAGGAGAGGTGATGGTATTGCCAAAAAGAGGACCAATTTAGTATTTATTTAAACAGCTCACTCCCAGTCCCTTCTCAAATTCCCAAGAAAAGCAATATACTATTCCTTCAGGCAGAAGTCATCCTTTGCTATTTGCTGGGACATCTTAGATCAAATCTTTAGTCTCTGACAAATCTTTTAGTCTCTGCCTTTTTTCTAGCTTGGCTCCTGGTCGGTCCACTTACTTGCTGGGGTAGCTTGAAGAGGGAGATTCCAGCGTTTTGGGACTTGGTTTTCTATCTTGGTCTGTTTGTTCCTTTCTGCTGATAGAGATAGACCATTCTGAGTTAACGGCAGCAGTTATTCAATGGGACTGTGAGTTTTTTAGGCAGATAAACCAGTGAACTTGTTGGGGGTCATGGCAGAATCATTCTTTGCCTTGTCATCTACAAGGCCCTGCTTCTGTCTTTCAACACCCTTTAACTACATTTCATGCAAACTCCAGCCAGCCTCCATCATGATGATTTTACCATAGTGGTCAAAACAGTTGCTAAGGGGTGTCAGGAAGCCAGTGTATTGCAACATGACATATTGATTGGGAAAGAGCAACAGGAGGACCTGCTGAATTCCACATTGGCCTCACTGGGCAGCTAAGCCTCAGGGGTTTTGTTCTTTTTTAAAATAATTTCTTTTTTGAGTCGGAGTCTCACCCAGGCTAGAGTGCAGTGGTGCAGTCCTAGCTCACTGTAACCTCAAACTCCTGTGCTCAAGTGATCCTCCTGCCTCAGCCTCCCAAGTAGCTGGGACTGTAGGCATGAGCCACTGTACCCAGCTAATCAAAAATATTTTTTTAGAGATGGGGTCTCACTTTGTTGTCCAGGCTGGAGTTTTTGTGTGTTTTTTTTCCAATTTAAAGTTCTGGGATACCTGTGCGGGACGTGCAGGTTTGTTACATAGGTAAACGTATGCCATGGTGGTTTGCTGCACCTATCAACCCATCACCTAGGTATTAAGCCCACGGTGCATCAGCTATTTATCCTGATGCTCTCCCTTCTGGGTTTTCTTTATTTTAAAAAATCATTTCCAAAAAATGGTAAAGGATAGCTAATCACAGACCCAAATTACAAAAACAAAAATTCAGGTTGTACCATGGTGCCTGTCCTCACACCAAACAGCAGAAGACCATGAGGTGGCCATTTCCTGTTAGGTCTTTGTGTTGGGAGGCTGCTAGGTGAGATCAATGCTGGCACTTAGTTTTAAGGCCACTGAGTAGAAGAGTTGAAGGTGCTAGAGGGAGGCAAAGGAAGTAGGCAGGATGGCATACAAGAGGCTGGAAGCAGTTGATGAAATCAAAGGTAGATGGGGAAACTGGAGCACCAGGGAAACAGAATTTCCAAAGTTTTGGCAGTGCCTGAGGTGAGGGTGGAGGTCAGCTGGGGGAGGGGGAATCAGAGTGATAAGTGGATTTACTGGGCCTTTGTTCCAGGGTATGAGGATTAGAATGTGGGGTTCCGTTGACCTTCCCAGTTGGTAGTGTAGACCTGGGGTGTACAGGTGGCAACTTTAATCTGCAATGAGTGGCAATGCAGCACTGCAGGGCCTGTGCCCACCCAGGATCTCCATTGTCCCTTACCCGGCTCCAGAGTAGACAAGAAATAGCTTGCACTTGGGTTTCTATGTTCAGATGGTGCTGGCCTGTTCTTTAGAAGTGACTGAAAGTTAATGGGATTGTCAATAGGCAAGCTGGGCCTTTTTGTACTTTTCTTGGCCACATCTAAGGGGCCATTTGAGTGGAACACTTTATCAGTGTTTGGCATCTAATGAAGGCTGACACATGTCATTCCTTTACTCCAGCAAATGAAAGCTGTCCGGTTGTCACAGGCCTGGGCTGAGCACAGGCCTGGGGTCAGCACCTGTTTTAAAACATCCTAGATATTTCAGATATTCAAGTGCCTCTGAGGGTTCAGGACATTCTTTATTCTGTTTCCTCCTCATTCTCAGCCCTCTGAAGAGCCTTGTGTCCAAAAATCCTCAGATTGCAGAAATAAATTATTTCTGCCACAATTTGGGACATTACATATTTCAAAGGATAGAGAAATCAGAGGCCAACTTAAAGACAACAGATAATGAACAAGCCTGGCTAAAATATATGTGCCTCCATGTGTCTGTCCCCGAATACCCTGTTACCACGGCTGCGATAGAGTGCTGGGGCTGCTGCCGGACTCCCTGGGAGCCGTCTGGGCAACTGGTCTCCATCTTGGGAAAAAATGATGCCCCAAAGGTAAGGCCAGCTGCTGCTTCCTGCTACATCTGGGGATGTTGAACCATCCTGAAGTTCTTTGTAATCTTCAAGGAAGTATGTTAGTGTTTGACATGGTACCTGGCTTCAGTTGTGGCAACCCAACCTCAGGCTGTTGTCGGTGCTGTGTGCAAGCACTTGGTTCCTGGGCCCTCCCACATGCTCCCCTCTTGGCCCTAAGCTCTCTTTTGACCACCCTGCTATTTACCCATTAGACAATGAAAGGCATCGTGCCTAAGATCTATAAGCTTTGAAAGACCTATGAAATGCTTGCAAGAAACCAGGAAAAATAATGCTGGCTATAAATTATGCAAAGAAAAGAGCAAGAAAAATATCTACAAAATGAAACACTATCTTCATTTTTTTCAGCATAATTGTTAAAATATTGAGAATAATATAAATGAGAATTTCTTTATTCACAAGAATTTATAGTTTTAGTATATGTTCTGCCAAAATGAGCATGTCACAAGAATTTCTAAGTGCACGCAGTGGTTGCCAAGGAATCATAGCTAAGCACGTTAAATTAGTTGCTGATCACCAAGCCATTTAAAAGGCAAAATTATAAATAGTCTAGAGATTTGGGATAGGGCTACGTTTTATTTTCTTTCTTTCCTTTCTTAAGTTTTTAAAAAATAGAGAGAGGGTTTTGCTGTGTTCTCAAATTCCTGGGCTCAAATAATCTGCCCACCTCAGCTGCCCAAAGTGTTAGAATTACCAGCATGAGCTACCACACCCAGCTGAGCTACGTTTTAATATGTGTGGTTCGATAACGCTCTCATAAGGCACCTAGAAAGTAAAACCCTCTAAGCCTGCCCCTCTCTTGGAGCCACCTCCTCAGTCTTAAAGCCTCAGCTGTTCCTGAGGAAACCCTCTATCCCCACAATACACCCGCTGCTACATGTTCTCATAGATGCCTCTCCCCGTCCTTACCTTAGTACTCACTGCACCCCGTCATTGCTTAATTTTGCACTCTCTTCACCTATGGTGGTAGGGGCCATCTTTTAAGATTTGGTGTGTCCATGATCTTAAATTTTTTAAGTCTCTATTAAAAATCAATTACATTATTCGTGAGAGAAGTTTTTGGTTTCTTTTTTAAATAAGTAAAAGAAAGCTGGCTGGCTTCTTGAATTTCAGTAGTGCGTTGTGGAAATAACACAGGCTTAGGAATTACACCTATGTTTGAATCCCAACTGTGTTAGTAGCATTGTGCTGGCCCTCTGTCCTTCTGACCCTTAGTTTGCTCATCTGAAAATGGGAATTACCTTGTGCCCACTCTGGGATTGAGAAGATTTATTAAACATGTGTTTGTGATTAGGATTCTTTTTAGTTGTTTCATCCTTGGTAAAGATTCAAAGCAGATTTCTGCATAACAGGTTAATGGCAGAATGAGTCACAATGTTTATCTTTAACATCTAGTACTTGGATGTACTCGGCTAGAAGACCAGAGACAAGCAATGGCACCTACATGTGGGTTGAGGTCAAACTGTCCCGTGACATACGTTACAAGAGTTAAAGAGAGGGCCTACAGGCATCTCAGTGAGTTCACCGTGTTCCAGTGTGGAGTGCCAGGATCCATCTAGTTGGCACAGAGGAGAAAGCCTAGCTGACCTGGCAGATCCTGAAGCCACTGTGTACACCAAACCAAACTGAGTCGTAAGGAACTCCATCCTTTCCTCTCCCACCAAGAAAGGAAAAGAATCGTAATCTCTAGTTGCCAATTCTGGAATTTTATGTGTCAGCCTACATTTCCTGTAGCCAGCCTGGGGCTGCACGAAACATTACGTATTAGAAAAAGTCAAACAAGCCTAAGGCTCTGGTCTTGGGTCTTCTGCCTAAGGCACACCTTTGAGCAAATCATTCAGGTTTTTGAACCTCAGTTTCTTCATTAGGATATGAATAAAACCTACTGCAAAAGACTATGAAGACTAAGCATGTGTACTGTACAGGCCCTGGCAATACTAGGCATTGAAAAACTGAGTTGCCTCCTTGACTGATGGTAGAGCGAAAGATTAGATTTCATGAGTTCAGAGATACAACAGGAATGTGGAGGTCAGTTTAACTTGGGTGAGTCCTGAGGCTTTGAATTTAATAGAATATAGTTGAAAATAAGAAATTGACTCAAACAGCAGAATTTATAGGCTTTTAAACTAAGTTCAGTAGCACATTTAGCTTCAGGTAAAGCTGGATCCAGGGGTTCAAACAATGTCATCAGAATTCAACTCTCAGGCCAAGGCAGGAGGTTCACTTCAGGCCAGTAGGTCAATAATTCAGCTCTCTCCCATCTCTGCTTTCTGTTGTGTTGTCTTCCTTCTCCAGCAGGTATTATTTTTCATATGCTGTTTTTTTGGCAACCCTTAAGTACTGGATAGAGATTCTCTACCCAATACTGAATCCTAGCTGTGTCAGTAGCATTGAGCTGGGCCTCCATCCTTCTCACCCTTAGTACTCTCATCTGAAAATGGGAAATATCTTACCCACCCTGGGGTTTATTGGGTAGTGATTCTATTCAATACTTTAAAAAAAAAAAATTTTAAAAAAGCTGTCAGAATTGTGTCTCCTTCTGTTGAACACAGAGTACCCCAGTTGACCAGATCTGGGTCCTGTTCTCGTCCCTGGAGTGGTAATGATGTCAGCCTCACCTAAATTGTATGGACCAAGAGGAAAGGAAGTGTTGATTCTCAAAGGGAAGTCTGAATGCTTTTATAGAAGAGACAGTTGGTACTGGATAGGCAGAAGGAGCAGTTGTCCACTGTAGACTACATTGCCTAATTCCTTGAATATTCTCAGAAAGATGCTCCAAAATACTGACTGCCCACCACCATCTTTTACCATCCAGAGTCTTCCAGCATTATGGTGTAGAACTGAGTGAACAAGGATGAATTCACCTTAACAAATGATGCCCAACAAAGGCAAGATCATTGGACTCAGAAGGCCAAAGTTATCATGGATGCTTGGCAAAGATTTGTTATATTAGCCAGTGGCATTCTTGGGCTAGAAGGGGGAACAGTACTCTGGATGGTAACCCAGAGGAAGGAGAAGTGGCAATGACCAATTCCAGGTGTGGGAGAATCATGGGTGTTGTGGGCCAAGAGAAGGGGTCAGGGCACCACGTAAAGAAAAATGTCAGTTGATGCTCTTGCTCTCTATCATGGTCCTGCCTTTTCTTTTTTCCTCTTTTTTTTTTTTCCTAAGACAGAGTTTCATCAGAGACAAGCTATGGCACCTGCATATGGGTTGAGGTCAAACTATCCCATGACATATGTTACAAGACTTAAAGAGAGGGCCTACAGGCATCTCGGTGAGTTCACCGTGTAGACATGTTGCCCAGGCTGGAGTGCAGTGGTGCGATCTTGGCTCACTGCAACCTCTGCCTCCCGGGTTCAAGTGATTCTCCTGCCTCAGCCTCCCAAGTAGCTGGGATTATAGGCTCCCACCACGACACCTAGCTAATTTTTGTATTTTTAGTAGAGATGGGGTTTCACCATGTTGGCCAGGCTGGTCTTGAACTCCTAACCTCAGGTGATCTGCCTGCCTTTCAGCCTCCCAAAGTGCTGGGATTACAGGTGTGAGCCACTGCACCCGGCCATGGTTCTGCTTTTTCTAACCTCTGGAAAACAGATTCAGGATTTGGGGAGGAAGATCAGGATTTTTTGCCCATTGCCAAGAACATGAATTGATGGCAACAATGTCAAGAGCTACCTGTGGAAGAGCAATGAAGACATATTAAACCTGTGACTCCTCCAGTGGGCGGGAGTGTGAAAGGTGCTTCTCATTTTCAAATAATTTGCACTTTTTTTTTTTTTTTTTTGGAGGCGGAGTCTCACTCTGTCACTCAGGCTGGAGTGCAGTGGCGCGATCTCGGCTAACTGCAACCTCTGCCTCCTGGGTTCCAGCAATTCTCTGCCTCAGCCTCCTGAGTAGCTGGGATTACAGGTGCCCTCCACCATGCCTGGCTAATTTTTTTGTATTTTTAGTAGAGTCGGGGTTTCACCATTTTGGCCAGGCTGGTCTTGAACTCCTGACCTCAGGTGATCCACTTGCCTTGGCCTCCCAAAGTGCTGAGATTACAGGCGTGAGCCACTGCGCCTGGCCCGCACTACTTTTTACAGTTATATGTGCACACATATATATTTGTATATGTATACATGTTAGTTTATATTAAGAATCCCAGGTAGAACTCCCAGGTAGTTTATATTAAGAATCCCAGGTAGAGGTAATTTTCCATCAGCCTCAAAGCAAATACAGATTAGGAATCCTGGCCGGGCATGGTGGCTCATGCCTGTAATCCCAGCACTTTGGGAGGCCAAGGCAAGTGGATCACTTGAGGTCAGGAGTTCAAGACCAGCCTGGCCAACATGGCGAAACCCTGTCTCTCCTAAAAAGACAAAAGTCAGCCAGGCGTGGTGGCGGGTGCCTGTAATCCCAGCTACTTAGGAGACTGAAGCAGGAGAACCACTTGAACCTGGGAGGTGAAGAGGTTACAGTGAGCTGAGATCAAGCCACTGTACTCCAGCCTGGGCAACAGTGAGACTCCTTCTCAAAAAAAAAAGATTAGGAATCCTCTTTGTCTCATTCCTCTGTACCCTCAAAAATCAACAACAACCAAAAACTACATATGCAACTTACCTGTGGCAGAGGCCTCAGAGGAGGCCACAAAAGATGCCTCAGGAGACTTGCTGCAATGCTGGACAAGTGGCTTAGGCCCCTGCACATTATTACCCTTTTTCCAGGGCTGGCTCCAGGATTCTGGGTGAGAGCACTGTGCTCCGCCTCCAAATTAGGGTCTCATTAGGTCCAGTGTAGTGCTTCCCAGAGGAGGTTCCATGATACACTAGCATCATGGGGTGCCTTCCCTGAAAAGGGCTTAATAGAGGTTTTGAAAATGCAACAGTCTCCATCACGGTGTACATTAAAAAAGCAAACACTACAAGAAGCCTTGCAACTGAAGCTTTGTTTTACCTAGTACTGTTCAACCTCACGTAACCATGGAACTCTCCCTACCCTGGAAAAAAGAGAGAGAGAAAGAGACTATTCGCATTATGTAGTGCTCTTATTCGGCTGATCACACTTTGGGTGTTCCTGGTCTGATAGGATTTATTGGTGAGTACAGAAAGTTTAAGCTCTTGCATTCTTTTTTTTTTTTTTTTAAGACAGTCTTGCTGTATCAGGCTGGAGAGCAGTGGCAAGACCATAGCTCACTGCAGCCTCAACCTCTCCCAGGCTTAAGTGATCCTCTCACTTCAGCTTCCTGACTAGTAGCTGGGACCACAGGTGTGTACCACCACACCTGGCTAGTTTTTAAAAATCTTTTGTAGAGATGAGGTCTTGCTTTGTTGCCCAGGCTGGTCTCAAACTCCTTAGCTCAAGTGATCCTCCTGCCTTGGCCTCCCAAAGTGCTGAAATTACAGGTATAAGCCACTGCACCCGGCCAACTCTTGCATTCTTGATTGGGGTATTTGTGAAAAGCCAAGTAGTTGTCAGGAATCTAGGTGGAAAATCTAGACTCATGTCTAACCCTGGCCCCAGCCCTACAGCATTGAACACCCCCACACATGAGTTTCGGATCAGTGGCCATCAGCCCAACTGACTCTGTGCCATCTTCCCTTATCATCTGGGCTTCTAGAAATTAGAGGGGCCAGGTATGTGGATAAGGTTGGATTCTGTGGTATTTCTATGATTATTACAGTGTCCCCGTTTTCTTGAGAGTTACACAGACTGTTGTTCTTTTCCTCTTAGCTCAGAGGCTCAATATGGCAGGAAAGCTCACTTTAGGTTCTCAGCAAAAAGTTGGAAGAGGTCAGGGAGAAATCCTTGGCGAGGAGGAACCAAGGAGATATGAAAGGTTTCTTGAAGTCCTGTGGTTAGGCCAAGCCTGAACCCTGAAACACCTAGATTTTTAGAGGATTCAGACCAGGACACCACCTGCTATCACTGAGATGCAAAGACATGGTTCTTGAAGCAATGGACCTGGTTGCTCGGAATAGGGAGAGAGCTTGAGCTTTTAAAATTGGCTTTTGAAAAGATACTCTTGTACTTAAGCCCCTGCTTGACCTGCTTCTCTGTTAATGGGCTCTCCAGAAAAGAGCTTGGCTAATACTCTCTGAGTGTCTTCTTCAAGACGTAGAGTTAATGTCAGTGCTTTTAAAATCTGTTGAACCTGTGTGCCCAGGATAAACTTTTGCAGCTCTTGACAATCTGAGTGAGTTCTATTAGTAGTCCTGAGTTTTGTCTTTGGGAGCATGGAAGGTGAGAGAGACCTTGAATCACCTGGACACCCACCTGAGAAGAAGAGTGAGAAAGGAAGTGGAAAACAACCTCAGTTGGAAGTAGTGTGTTCTGAGTACCTTTGTTAACAATGCTAAGAAAACAGCTTTGGCAAAGTAAGGGGTCCTGTAGGGAGAACAGGAGTGGGTTAGCTGCTCCAGTCCCTCGGGAACTGTCCTACTTGTCTGATCTGTTTGCCAGGGATCTGCGTGCCCCAAGAGGACTGTTTGAACACTTAACACATAATATGCTTTGTACATCTTATGAGACTATCTTCCCAAATTTTAAGAACCATTGTTATGAATAATATACAAATGCATTTTAAAGCATTATTGAATTCATACTTATTTCATTGTGTACTCTTTGTTTGTTTGAGACAGGGTTGCACTCTGTTGCCCAGGCTGGAATGCAGTGGCATGATCGCTGCTCACTGCATACTTGAATTCCTGGGCTCCAGCGATCCTCCTGCCTCAGCCTCCCAAGTAGCTAGGACTATAGGCATGTGCCACCACACTTGGCTAATTTTTTAATTTTTTGTAGAGACGGGGTCTCACTATGCTTCCCAGGCTGGTCTTGAATGCCTTACCTCAAGCAGTCCTCTCTCTTCTGCTTCCCAAGGTGCTAGGATTACAGGAATGAGCTACCATACCTGGCCTATATTTTCTCAGTCAACAGATTCTCTTCTTCTTCTTCTTCTCTTCTCTTCTCTTCTCTTCTCTTCTCTTCTCTTCTCTTCTCTTCTCTTCTGAAACAAGTCTGTGAAAATTTTAGATGCTTAAAAGAGGTCCTTGTGCTTTCTTGAAAAGGCTATAATAAGTGTTATATTGTAAAATTGCTTGCCCCCTGGTAGTCATCTCTGGTTGGTTACCTATCTTGGTTATGTAATTATTCTGAAAGGTTCTGGAAAGTTTGAACTTCTTGCCACAAACCTTGACTGTTTGCCAGCATGGAGGGGAGGGTTAGAAAAGAGAAGAAGGGGTAAGATTGAGGACAGCTCACTCATCACTCAGAGGGCTGAAGTTCCATTTAGCATCACCGATCTCCTGATACTAAAACGTCCAAGCCGAGCCTCCCTGCTTTGATATAAAGTGCTGCCCCCTTCCCTCAGGATGTTTCCTCCACAAAGCAGCTGACTTCCAATGTGGCAAGAGCTCCTATTTTTCTTGACTGACAATGGCCACTGCCTTATGGATTTCAGAACACTTCCATGAACATTGTCCCATTTCATCCTCACAGACACTTCTCAGTTTAGGTTTAAAGAAACTACCAGACTTACTTAAGATCACACAATTAGTGGAGAAATTGCAGCAAGAACGCAAAACTTTGGGTTTCAATAGCTCTGAACCATGACATATGGGTGTCTTTAGTAGGTCATACCTTAGTGCCCTTTCAAATGGGCATTATTTAAATGTTTGCTCAGTATCTGTTTACAGATGAGAGGATGAACACCTGTGAAAGAAGGGTAGAAAAGGAAGATGTGGAGGCAGCACCCAGTTTTTCATGTTTTCTTCAGAAAGACCGAAGCCCAGCATTAACCATGGATGAATTATCTTTTATTATCCCTTAGAAATCATATTAGGAATTTTTTTTTTCTTGAGTGTAAGTGACTAAAAACAACTCAAACAGGCTTAAGCAAATGTATTGACTCATTTAAGGGAAAAGTCCAGGGAGGTACCTCACTTCAGGCCTAAACTGGGTCCAGGGGTTTGAATTATGTCACCAAGACTCATCACTTTTGATCTATCCTCTAGTAGGGTCACCCCACTGATGGTAGCAAGAAGTCATCAGAAGTTCTTGGCTTGTATTCTATCCTCTCAGCAGTCCCAATAAAAAGAATCTTTCTGACAGTTCCCAAAAATGTCCCCAAAGGGTTGAATATCATGGGATTGACTTAGTGACTTGCCCAACTTTAAATTAATCACTATAACCAGTAGTGGTTGGTCAGATTGGCCACATCTGGGTGCATGCCAGCTCCAAGAGCCCAGCACACTTGGACCTTCTGTACCGCATGAGCTAAGAATAGGAGAGGCGGTCCCCAAGGAAAGTATGGCTTCTAGTGCCAAAAGACAAAGAAATGTATGCTGGGCAGGCCAAAGCAATGAATTTGTACTGAAGAAATGTTCCTCTAGCCCCAAACACCCAGCAGCTTACCAAAATACTGCTTTAAACAACATTCCAGACACTCCCTCAGAATTCCAGTCAACACAATTTTCTCTATTCCACTGCATTATAGTTTGGTACCCTGGGCAGCTTCTCAGCTAGATCCCCTTTATTCCAACTCTGTCTTTGCCAGGTGAGGAAGTTGCAGTAGAGGAACTTGGCCCAAGTCACACCACCAGGATGAGGAGTTCAGACCAGATCCTGTTCCCAGACCATTGGCTACTGAAACCAGGAAGCACTGCTGACCCTGCCACTTGGGCCAGCCCAGCAGCACAGCCTTGCTTGTCCCATGACCCAGCCAAGTTCTGTTAGGACCCAAGATTGGTATAGATTATAGCACCAAAAGATCTCCAGGTTCTGGAATTGGTCCATTTTGGCCATTGCTATGGTCTGAATATTCATATCCTCCTCAGATTCATATGGTGAAATCCTAACCCCCAAGGTGATAGAATTAAGAGGTGGGGCTTTTGAGAGGTGATTAAGTCTGAAGAGCAGAATCTTCATGAATCAGATTAGTGTCCTTATAAGAGACACTTCCCCACTTTCTTTTCCACCTTGAGGACACAGCAAGAAAGCACTGCCTGCAAACCAGGAAATGAGTCCTCACTAGATACTAAATCTGCTAGCACCTTGATCTTGAACTTCCCATCCTCTAGAACTATGAGAAATAGGTTTCTGTTGTTTAGAAACCAGCCAGTCTATGGTCTTTTGTATAGCAGCCGGAATAGACTAAAGCCTTCTGAGATAATCATACCCTATTTTAGGATCTGCAGAGGATGCAGATTTAGGTAAAAGGATGTTCTTAAGAGTCCCCGAAGAGTGATCATCTGGAAGGATACACACTGCGTCATTAATAGAAGTAGCATAGGCCTGTGAGATTGGGAAGCATACTTTCACTTTTTGCTTTATCTATTCTCTGTTGTTGGCATTATTTAGAGGCAGGTACTGAGCCACAGTGGGATATCTGGAAGAATCACACTTGTACCTGAACACAGAGTTTGAGATAGATGGGCAAAGTGTCTCTGATGAGGAGCTCAGGGGCAGGGTCATTAGGGAGAAGACTCCGGACCCAAGCATAAGGCTACCACACACCCAGAAAAATTAAGATCTTTATTTTCATTTTTTTGAGAAAAGGTCTCACTCTGTCACCCAGGCTGGAGTGTAGTGGTGTGATCTCAGCTGACTGCAGCCTTGACTTCCTGGGCTCAAGTGATCCTCCCACCTCAGCCTCCTGAGTAGCTGGGACCACAGGCATGAGCCACTACACTCGGCTATTGTTTTTTGTTGTTGTTGTTGAGACAGAGTCTCAGTATCTCACCCAAGCTGGAGTGCAGTGGCATGATCTCGGTTCACTGCAACCGTGGCTAATTTTTTTAAAATTATTGTGCTCAGGCTGGTCTTGTACTCCTGGGCTCAAGCAATCCTCCTGACTCAGCCTCCCAAAGTGCTGGGATTACAGGCATGAACCACTGTGCCCAGCCAAAAGTTAAGGTGTTTAAAGGATGAGGACCTTTTCTTTCAGTGGCACTAACCCTAGTAGGGACTGTCACTTGTTACACTGATCCTAACACCATCAAGACTGTTGACTGGTAGACAAGATGGTTACTGGCCTGGCCACTTCCCTTCTGGGCAGTCTTACAAGGCATAGGAGAAAAACAGTCACTCAACTGGCCACACTTAGATTTTTTTTTTTTTTTTTTTTTTTTGTCTACACCTCCTCAAAGGAACATACCTATATTTTGACCTAAAAGGGAAATGACCGGCTTATTGTCTAGGCTTCACTCCAAATGACTTTAGATTTAATCATCAAATCTGTCCTGAAATGATAGATTTGCCATTTTGAGGACATCTAGAAGAGTAAAGTTATATCCTAAAGTCAACAGAGGGTTTCCTAAATTTTTATTAAAAAGGTTTCCTTTGTTAAAATGAGGATTTTGGCAGGGCGCAGTGACTCACGCCTGTAATCCCAGGACTTTTAGAGGCTGAGGCAGGTGGATCACTTGAGGTCAGGAGTTCAAGACCAGCCTGGCCAACATGGTGAAACCCCATCTCTACTAAAAATGCAAAAATCAGCCAGGTGTGGTGGCGGGTGCCTGTAATCCTAGCTACTTGGGAGGCTGAGACAGGAGAATTGCTTCAGCCCGGGAGGCAGAGGTTGCAGTGAGATGAGATTGTGCTACTGCACTCCAGCCTGGGTGACAGAGCAAGACTCTGTTTAAAAACAATAAAATAATAAAATAAAATAAATAAAAATGGATTTCACTTTTCCAGTTGGTTACTTTGAGGATGATGTTGTTCCTTTGCATGAGACTCCCTTTACGCCATTGACCTGAGAATACCTGGTGGCTCCAACTGTGCTTGGAACTCACCTTCTTGCTCAACTCTCCCCCTGCTGATTCCTTCCCAGAAAGGACCTGATCCATCCCCACCTTGACTTCATCCCTTCTTCTCTTACACTAAGTGAAATCTCCAGTGACTGGCCTAGTAGTAGCCATGGATGTGTCTTTTTAATCATTAGTAAATCTAAGGACCCTGATAGTTCTGGGCCACTGAGTTTTTTCTTATAGAGTCTACAAGAAAGAAAGAGTTGGTGATGGGAGATAAAATAGACTCATCTTTTCCTTCCTATTTCCCCTTATCCACATAAGCAAAACCTTTTAGAAAACTGAAAATGACATGTACCTGGAATAAGATGGAACTCTAAACCTTCAAGGGATGGGCACTGGAAGGAGATGCCCAGAGAAGTAGGAGTGGGGCACAGGAGTGTGAAGGCATGCTGCGGATGGGACAATGCAGCTGGCTAGGAATATACTGCGTGTCCCCTTGGGGGCCTTTTGATTGCATTTCTATTACTTCCTCCCTCTGGCTCTCCAGTTCCCTCCTTACTCTCCTTTAAAGCTCTGCCCCAGCCTGGTTTCAAGATGAAAGACTGGGAACATGATGACCTTTTTCTCTTCTGCATTAAATTGATAGAAATGATAGCAAATATATTTTGTAAATTAATTAATGAATTGTAAACATGAAAACACAACAGGGAACTGTCTTGCTGGACCAGAAATAGCAAAGCATTCCTAAGAGAAGGATGCAGACAGGAAACTCAAAGTAAATCAGACTTGAAACCATAAGCCAGGCTGCTCCTGTATCAAGAAACTGCCTAAGCCCAAGACTTACTCAGAAGAGCACCAAACAAGAATTACCAAACATCTGAGACAATAATACCATGGAAGAAAGACAAACAACTCAGCAAATGAAAGTCCTTCCTAAGGAGACAGTGTGGGTGGGGAGGTGAGGGCTGAGCCATACTCTCCCTTAAAGAATCCTGTGCGACCTGGGCATGCCTACTTCCCAGTAGACTGGCTCTTCCCAGCATGGTAACCAGTGGTGGTTGTGCTGAGCAAATGCTTCTGTGATGGGGGAGGTGCTGGCAGGGATGTATGCACACAAAGATGCTGTGGATAGTCTGGATTTCTTGCTAATGTGGGCTGCGGTGTTGGAGCCATGGGTCCAGGATGCTCCTGGAAGAAGGGTCAGTCTTTGCAGCCCAAACGGTGGAGCTGAACTCCCAAGTTAACACTTGCAAATTCATTCATTGCCTACTAAGCAGTGGGCAGGTTGGCTATCCACTCTTTCTCATCTCTGTGTCTTTAAAGCCATGATTCTTGAGGGAGGGGAGGGAGGGGGAAGCATGCCTTCCAGAGTAAGAGTATCAGGGTCATTAATTCTCTCCCTCTGATCCCAGCAGCTATAAACTCCATCCTGCCCCCTCCTCAATTCTGATATGCTTTCTCTAGGGTATATGTGGTGTCCACCCCCACTGAAAAGACATGTTTTGATATTCAGCTGGGCTGAGGTAGTTAAAAATTTAGAGAGCCACTATTTTTAGGTAAATATGATTCTTTCCAATTTGTATAAATCACCTGTCTGGTACAAACTATCTTCCTTATTCTGATGACCCAAATGCATCTCTCTCACCAGAGCTCTTCAACTGTTTCAGAATTACAGCCCAGCTTTCTCCCCCTTGAAGACCCCACAGGAATGCGAAGCCTAAATGTCCAAAGCAGAGCTCATTTCATCTTGCTTCCAGAGCTGATCCTCAGCCTACATTTGTTTTCTTGGTGGATGATAGCTCAATCCAGAAATCTTGGACTATTTATTTTATCTATTTATATAGAAGATGCAAGGTGAGATCTTGGAGTCCTCTTTTGCCCTACCCTCTCTTATTTCCCAAATTCTACAACCCCTTCCCCCACCACCCCGCCCCCACCACACACACACCCTTTTTTTCAGAGATAGGGTCTTGCTTGGTTGCCCAGGCTGGAGTGCAGTGATGCAATCATGGCTTCTTGCAACCTCAACCTCCAGGCCTCAAGCAATTCTCCCGCCTCAGCCCCCTGAGTAACTGGGACTATAGGTGTGAGCCACCAGGTCTAATTTTTAAATTTTTAAAGAAATGGGGTCTCACTGTATTGTTTAGATTGGTCTCAAACTCCTGGCCCCAAGCAGTCTTCCCACTTCAGCCTCCCAAAATGCTGGGTTTACAGATGTGAGCCACCATGCCTGGCTCCTGCACCCTTTTCATCAGCCTCCAGTCATATTAATTCTAACTCGTTAGTAGTTCTCAGTATTATCCCTTTTCTCCACATCCATGGACACTTAACCATTTCATTAATTTAGGCATCCACGGTCTCCTAATTGGTTTCTCTGACTCTAGTCTTGCTCCCTCCAATTCATTTTCCTGTCTGCTCTCCAGATCTATCTCAGTAAAGCAAATCTTACCAGGCCACTTCCCTGTTAAAGTCTTCACTGTAAAGGGGAGTAGGGAATTTGTATCAGAAGTTCTAAAAATCTTCATAGCCTTTGATGGGTATAAATTTCCTTGCTAGAAGTTTATCCTAAGGAAATAATCAGATGTTTGGACAAAGGTTTGAGTACAAAGATGGTCACAGGAAAAATCTAACCATTTGATATTAGGAAATTTGTCAAACCAGACATTTATAAGATGAAATCTTATATAGCCATTCTATGTTGTGAGCTACAGAGAATTTAAAAATATGTTGGGGACAGCTTGGACCAGGTGGTGTCTTTGCTGGTCCCCATGGTACCCTTGGCATATCTCCCTCAGGGCATCAGAGGACTTATCCCACTGTGTCTGCCTGTTCTTGGTTCTTCCCCGCTGGGTTATAAGGTTCTGGAAGGGACTGTGTTGTATTTGTCTCTTTACCCCCACGTCCTGTAGCAATGCTGGCATACATATGGTGTGGGAGTGGGATGTCCTTAAGGATAATTCTGCTTCAATATCTGACACACCCTTAAGTGGTATGTCCAAAACTGAAATCAATGCTCCTCCCAACCTCCACCCCCCAAAAATCTCAGACCCAGAATTTTATTCCTCCCCTCCATGGCCATCTCCATGAAAGAATCATTTCTGGTGGCCTTGGAGGTACCAACCTTTCTCAGACTGGTGAAGAACATGGTGTGGTGTGATCCTATCCCATAGCTCCTTAATCTTCCCTATACCCCAGCACCCAGATTTTAAAAAATAGGGCTCAGCCTGGGCTCTGAGGTGAGGGAAGAGGAAAGTGGGGACGGGCCCTGAGGCATGGGTGGGGTGTGGCATGACGTGGCAAGGGGTGGGAGTGGGCAGGAGAGACTGCCTGGGTGAGGCTCGCCTCAGATGGAGAAGCCTGACCTGGATCCACTTGCTGCCTGTCGGACCTCAGTTGCCAAAACCTGTCTGGCCTAAGGACAGGCACAGTTTCATTTAATACTTGGTACTGACCTCACTTGAACATTAAATCAATAAATGCCAACTTAATGGAGCTGTTGCTGGGAAACTAAGGAGTATCAAGTATCCAATATCTGCACGGAGGAGATTGTTTTGATCCGTTTTGTTTTTCTAAAGCTGTAACTTACTCCTTGGTGCCCTTTAGGTTATTCCTTTTTGGTAGGAAAGTGGCTCCCACACTCGCCTCTCCACCCACCCTTTGGAGAAGCTTGGAAATGCACTCAGCAGCTGCCCCCATGGTAAGCTGAAGGGCCTGTCCTGTCCAGGTTGGCAGGTCCTCCCAACAGGCAGAGTGAGGAGTTCGTGAATGAGGGACGAGACTATGGTGTCTCAGAAGGAAAACTCTAGAGGCAAAACACTGGAGTAACAATGACCAGTTCAACCTCTGGATCTCTCTTGCAGCTCGCTGAGACTCTATTTCCAGCTGAACTGTGTAGCTCTCAGTGTGGGTGCCTTTTATCCATCACTGGTGTCATGCCAGGTCATCTTCATCTTTTCTTAGCTAGCTAAGGACAGTCATCCAAGCTGGGGTCTCCTCTCCTGTGTGTCTCTCCTAGGGATGGTGTTGCCAGGTTTGTGCTTGTTTTTACTTCTTGTCCAGCCTTTCCTTCCCCTCCCTTTCACGTTCCCTGGGTCGACCATAGCAAAGGTTGTGTTGGAGGAGGGTACTGGCTTTTGGGAAAAAGAGGACAACACGGCTGCCACAAAGACTACCCAGACACAGGCTGGGAATGGGGCCTTGGATGCCAGCTGTTGGGTGCCTGCCTTGCAGCCAGCTCAGCCAAAGCATGTGGTTCTGATTGTCTCCTTTCTTCTGCTTCACAGCCAGTCATAAATGCCATCTTCCTTGGATGTCTGAGTCCCTTGGAAACTGGGCTCTGAACTCGATTCCACTGGGGTTGACCATGGGCTATGCTATCAGAATTTCCACCTAGGCCTCCAGTTTCCTTAGAGCAAAAGGAAAACAAATTGTGAAAGGGGAGTAGCAGAGTGGAAAGGTGGTCTAAGGACAGCTGTTCTGACCTGAGTAAAATTACATCCCTGATGGGAGGCAGGAAGTGCAGCACCTTCCACACCTGAAACCATCACTTAAATAGCGCTTCATGGTTTGGGGACTGTGACAGTTTCCTAGGTGCTATAACAGTGTAGTATAAACTGGGCAGCTTAAAACAACAGAAATTTATCATCTCACAGTTCTGGAAGCCAGAAGTCCAAAATCAACTTGCTGGCAGTTGATTCCTTCTGAGAGTTCTGAGGGAGAATCTTTTCCTTGCCTCTCTCTTAGCTTCTGGTAATCCCAGACATTCCTTGGCTTATAGATGCTTATAGATGTTCTTTGAATAGTAGATGCAATCCTCCATTTTCGTATGGTGTTCTCCTTGGGTCTCTGTCTTCATGTCTGTTTTCTGTTAAAGATACCAATCATATTGAATTAGAAGTCCACCTACTCCAGTACGACCTCATCTTATCTAATTAAATCTTCAACAACCCTATTTCCAAATCATGTTACATTCTGAGGTTCTGGGGTTAGGACTCCAACATACCTTTTCTTTAGGGGATATGTAGTTCAACCCATAATGGAGATCAAAGGCTGAAGGATTTGTAGCAAGCAAATCCGGGTGTTATGTGGGTACCTTGGAAGCCCTGCCAAAACAGTGGTCTTGTTAATTCTGCAGAGAAAGCCATCTGAACTCCAAGATTTCATAAAACTGTATTTGTATGTATTGTATTGGTGAAGACTTCAGTGGCAAGTCATAGAAATTAACTTAAATCAGTTTAGGTTGCAAATGATGGAAACTCAATTCCAGCTGGTTTATACAAAGCATTAAAAAAAGAAATTTGGCTGGGCGCAGTAGCTCACACCTATAATCCCAGCACTTTGGGAAGGTGAGGCGGGTGGGTCACTTGAGGTCAGGAGTTTGAGAACAGCCTGGCCAATGTGGTGAAACTCCGTTTCTACTAAAACTACAAAAATTAGTCGAATGTGGTGGTGGACACCTGTAATCCCAGCTACTCAGGAGGCTGAGGTAAGAGAATTGCTTGAACCCTGGAGGTGGAGGTTGCAGTGAGCTGAGATCACACCACTGCACTCCAGTGTGGGCAAAAGAGTAAGACTCCATCTCAAAAAAAAAAAAAAAAAAAGAAAAGAAAAAAAGAAAGAGAGAGAGAGAGAGAGAAAGAAAGAAAGAAAGAAAGAAATTCATTGTAATGAATTGTAATTCAAGTAATGACAAAAAACCACAATTATTTTTGTGCCAGCCTAATATAACCAGAAAAATCTGGGAATGGACCTAGTTTTAGGTAGAGTAGAATCTAAGGCTCAAATTATGTGTTCAGAAGTGTCTCTTCTCCCTCCTCCCTTCTTCCCTTCTTCTCTCTCTCTCTCCCTCCCTTCCTCCCTCCATTTTTTCTTCTCTCTGCACTCTCTTTACCTGTCCTTCTCTTAGATTGGCTTGTTTCTGCTTGGTTTCATTCTGCAGGTAGGGTCTCTTCACAAAGAGGGCTTTAAAATGGTGCCTGAACATTCTGAAAACATCACCTCAGTTTACCCCAGCAGAATGAGAACTTCTCTTCCCAACTCCCTAGATCAATCCTGGGGAAGACATTGATTGGCCTTGCTTGAGTCATGTGCCCGTACACAAACCAATCATTGTGGCCAGGGGCATAGGGTGCCTGATTGGCCAGTCTGGATCATGTACTCACCCTCTGGGAGCTATCCATGACGATTTGTCCTGCTAGATAGGACCTTATGAAAATAGCGGAAAACCAAAGAAGGGGGAAACAAGTTACTAGACCAACACTATAGCTGCTACAGTCCACTATACATTCCAACTAGCTTAAAGAAAAGGGGGAATTTATCTTAAGGATACAGGGGTATCTTGTGGAATACAAGGGAAGGCATACAGTTGGGTCTTTGGAGAGAACTTGGAAGCTATCAGGACCCTGGCAGCTTCTTTCAGTCTAGATGCTTCATTCTCTCTCTCTGAAATCTTCATTTTTCTGCTTCTTAGAGTACCCAGTGGGAAGAAAGTGGTGTCTCTATAACCTCCCAGTTTTTATCTTCTTCATTCAAGCGACCAGCCTAATTTACATGTCCACGGAAAGAAAACTGATTGACCCAGCTTGAGTCACATTTCCACCCCCTAATCAATTGTGTTTGGTGTGCCTGGGGGAGGGGGCCATACACCAGAAACATAACATACCCAGAGGAGAAGGATCCAATATGTGTCAGTTTTAATCTCCTGCAAGTGTAAAAGGTCCCTAGAATCATGCTAAGGATCATTTTATCCTAAGATCTTCATTTTGCAGATAAATGGAAGTCTAAAAAAGTTAAAGACTTTGAGATCTCACCCGTACACACAGAGGCAAGACAATGACTTAGCTGTAACTAGTGCCCGGGTCCCAGGATTTCCTTTCCAGCTCCTTCTACAACTCCATGTTTAGGCTTAATAATTTCCACAGCCCTTGTCTATAGAGAAAAGTAAACAACAAGTATAATCACACACAACACACCTATGCACACACATGCACACACACACACACACGCACACACACCCCTCATCGGTGAACAGAAAACCTGTCTTGCTCCTTCATAGCCTTTGCTTCTGCTATCCCTCTGTCTGAGTGGTCCTTCCACCTCTGACATCCAACCCTTGGCTTGGTTAATTCCTATACATCTTTTAAAGCTCAGCTCAGTTATGACTTGCTAAAAGAAGCTCTTCTGAAATCCCAAACTAGGTCAGCCCCTACCCTGTTTTGTGTTTTTCTAGTGTTTCTGGATTTTCCTTCTTTGGTCATTAAGTTATTGAGAATGAAAATTTATGTAATTTATTCAGTAGGTGCCTCCTCCTGGGTTGCAGGAGCTACAGGGCCAAGACTGTGTAATATCCCGGTGTTGGGCACCATTCTTGCACATGGTAGGTGCTTGGTGAATATTTGTCAGGAAAACCAAAAAGAATGAAACATAAGAGAACAACAAGAAAAAGAGCCTTTACCTTTACACTTTTTCTTGGAGGAATATTTTCCTTCTTATTCTTGTGAATTCTGGGAGATTAGGAAAAAAAATTCTGAAATGAAGCTTATTTCAGAAGTAATTTTTATGGGAGAGCTTCCAGAATTCTTAGCTTCAGTAATGATAATGGCTAACATTTTGGAGCAGCTACCATCTGCCAGGCTTGGCAGTGCTAAGTGCCTTGCCCCTTTTAATCTTCACATGAACTCTTTGGAATAGGTGCTATAGGTACTGAGCCTGGCTCTTCAGAACAATAAGCATCCTGACAAATGACTGGTCCCTTGAAGACAGTACCAGGTCTCATTCTTTGCACCTGCCCAGAGACTAGCCAGGGGCTGAGGTGTGCTTAGTAAATGGGGATCATGGCTCAGAGGCCCTTGCAGGAACCTAGAACCTCACTCACTTCCTCTGGTTCCAGAGCAGGGGTTTATAGAATCTGCAGGGAGACACTGGTGGGTGTTTTCACAGAAGACTGTAGTGGCCAAGCAGCTTTAAAAGGGCTAAGGGAATTTTCTGGGATGCTCTAAGCTTAGATGAGAGCTGGCTTTGTTTTGGGCCAAAAATCTGTGGGTGGTGTTCAGATCTGCTTCTATGTCCTTGTAAATAAAAAACCTTTGAAATGCACAACCACACAAAAAGCACCATTTATTTGAACTTTTTGAATCTGTTCTTACTAAGTGGGTAGTTATGCTTGCCACCAGAAACTGATTGATTTCTTTCTAAACCCCTTGGTCTTAGTCTTTTATATATCTGTAACCATATGCAATACCATAAATTGAGTGGCTTATAAGCAATGGAAATTTCTCTTTCACAGTTCTGCAGGTCCAAGATCAAGGCACTGGCAGATTTGGTGTCTGGTGAGGGCTCACTTCCTGGTTTTATAGATGGAGCCTTCTTGCTGTGTCCTCCTTACATGGTAGAAGGGGTCAGGGGTTCTCTGAGCACCCCCCAGTTTTTTCTTTTAATAAGGATATTCACTAATCTTTTTCTGATGACTCTGCCCCATGACATAATTATCTCCCAAAGGCCCCTCCTAAATACCACCACCTTGGGGATCAGGTTTCCATATCGGAATTTTGAGGGGATGCAAACATTGAGGCCATTGGATATCAGAGGTGGAAGGACCACTCAGACAGAGGGACAGCAGAAGCAAATATTTCTGCTGTATCTAATGTCTCACATGATCCTTGCAGGAGCAGCCTCCTGAAGTGAGGGTGGCAAGTATCTGACAGGGCGCCCACAAAGGCAGACAAGGACTCTGAGAACCAACAGGACTTTTCTGGTCATATTCTGAGGCTAAGACAAAAACTGCACCTGAGCCAGATCTCTCAGCCTGGCAGCTCCAGGACCCCTGGGCCCTGCCACTGGCCCATCTCACCTGCCAGGACCTAGAGCATCATCAAGCTGCAGATTAAACAGGTTGGTTGGTTCTGACTTGACTGGACCTCTACAAGGACCTATGGTTGCACTTGTTGATACTTTCCCAAGAGCCACAATGCTGAGCAATGAGGGGAGGAACAGGTGTTAGTTCACTCATTAAGTCTTAAATGTTAACTGAGTACCTACTACATGCCAGGTGCTAAGCCAGGCACCTGAGATACAATGATGAACAAGACACATAAATCTTACCCTCATTGAGCTTACGCCATGTGAAAGAGAAGTACGAAATAATTACCAATATTTTTTTTTAGTTTTTGAGATGGAGTTTCACTTTTGTCCCCCAGGCTGGAGTGCGGTGGTGTGACCTCAGGTCGCTGCAACCTCCACCTCTCAGGTTCAAGAGATTCTCCTGCCTCAGCCTCCCAAGTAGCTGGGATTACAGGCACCTGCCACCACACCTGGCTAATTTTTGTATTTTTAGTAGAGACGGGCTTTCACCCTGTTGGTCAGGCTGATGTTGAACTCTTGACCTCAAATGATCCACCCGCCTTGGCCTCCCAAAGTGTTGGGATGACAGGCGTGAGCCACGGCGCCTGGCAAATTACACATTATTCAAGTGTAATTGTGAAAGTGATTCTAAGGAAAAAGTACAGAGAGCTGTGGGAAAACATAATAGGAAATCTTTGTCATTCTGTCACTATTGTCTATTAGGCTGTCACTGTTGTCATTGTCACCCCTACCCTCCTGCAGAGAGCGGTTCCCATTTGCCAGAGCTCATTTATTGTCCTGAACGTCTGTGAAAAGATGACAAAGTAGTGTTGCCTTCTTTCCACTTCCCCAAGTCTCACATGAGCATCCCTAACTGGCAGAACCAATTCACACCCACAAGCCTAGCTGCAAGGGGAACTGGGAAATGTATTCCCAGCTTTCCAGCCTCTCCACCTGGGATATGAAATAGCCAATTTAGGCCAGGTGCAATGGCTCGTGCTTATAAAACCAGCACTATGGGAGGCTGAGGAGGGAGGATTACTCAAGCCCGGGAGTTTGAGACCAGCCTGGACAACAGGGCGAGACCATCATCCCTACAAAGAGTACAAAAAAATTAGCTAGGCATGGTGTCCTGTGCCTGTGGTCCCAGCTCCTCAGGAGACTGAGGTGGGAGGATTGCTTGAGATCAAGGCTGCAGTGAGCCATGATTGCACCACTGCACTCCAATCTGGGTGACAGCAAGACCCTATCTCAAAAAAGGAAGGGAGGGGGGAAGAAAAAGAAAGAGAAGGAAGGAAGGAAGGAAGGAAGGAAGGAAGGAAGGAAGGAAGGAAGGAAGGAAAAAAGAAATAAATAAAAGAAAGAGATAGCCAATTTAAGCATCCAGCGCACACAGGGCAAGCCCAAATCTGTATGTTTTCTGCAATCTGTTTTTTAAATGGGGGTATAATTTTCATATAAAAATTCACGGATTTTAAGCGTACGGTTTGACAAGTTTTGCAAATGCTCACGTAACTATATCCCAGTCAAGACACAGAACATTTCCATCATGCTAACAAGTTCTTTCCTGCCTCTTTCTAGTTAGTCTTTCCTGTTAGTCTCACCTGCTCAAAAGTGATGTTCTGATTCTAGCAATTTGTTTTGTCTGATAATCACAAGTCAGTATTGCCTCTTCTAGGACTTTAAATAAATAAAACCATACAATATGTTCTCTTTTGTGTCTGACTCTTTTTGCTCAGACTACTAAGTCAGTCATGCTGTTACATGTATCAATAGTTCAGTCCTTAGCCGGGCATGGTGGTGCGCACCTGTGGTCCCAGCTACTTGGGAGGCTGAGGCAGGAGAATTGCTGGAACCCGGGAGGCGGAGGCTGCAGTGAGCTGAGATGGGGCCACTGCACTCCAGCCTGGGTAATGGAGCGAGACTCAGTCTCAAGAAAAAAAAACAAAATCAGTCCTTTTTTTAATGCTGAGTTGTATTCCATTGTATGAATATATCAAATCCTCTCACCAGCTGATGAATGTCCATATCATTTCTAGTTTGGGGCTATTATAAAAATAACTGCTTAAGTCTGTATTTTTTAAACAAACATCCAGCTAATTCTGATGTAGTTGGACCACATGTTGAGAAACACCGCTCTAACACAGAGCATTGAAGCATATTGCCCAAAGCCACATAACCAAGAAGGCTTTGATGCCAGACTTATCATTGGCAGTGGATTCAAGAGCCCATGCTCTTCCTACTTGGACAGTAGATGTCAGAAGGAGGGCCTTGAAGATAAGGCATATGTTTCAGTTGTCAATTGCTGCATAACAAAATTACCAAACTTTGGTTTCAACAACAATGATGTCTTATGATTCTGTCATCCTGGCTGGGTGGTTCTGTGGCAGGCCAGGTCTCACTAACAACTCTTTCAGTGCTGACTGAGTGGTTAAGTTAAATAGTAAAAGCCACTGGCCTTATACAAAGGCTGGGATGTAACAAAAGCCCATCAAGAGATTTTCCTAGGCCTTTTCTGGGCCTTAAGGCATGACAAAATAACAAAGGAATTCTTAACAGGACCCATTTGGGATTAAACAAGTTTAATTGTGGGTCTGAAGAAACTCCCCAGATCTCCACAACCAAGTTTACTGGGGGTCTGAAGGAACTCCTCTAACCTCCGTGATTTAGCACGAGACAAGATAAGGGTAATCACCCCAGTATCTGGACCCATTTAGATTAGGTAGATTTACTGAGGCTCCAGAGGAAGGTCTTCAGGACTCAGATCATAGTTGTAGATTAAAAGAAGTTAATCACTTATATTGTTATGCCCAGACCGTTTATTCCCCAAAGAAGACCACCAGAGTACAGAGTCAAAGCCAAGCGGCAAAGATCTTTACTGCAAGTTCGAACTTGGTCCCTCCGTTCCACAGCATACAAGAGGGCCCCGAACAATGCGTGTGCTCGCTTTTTATAGCCCGATGTAAACAGGACTTGTAAAGTTACAGAGGAACAAGGGAATTCTTTTGGTTACAGCATTACAATTGGTTAACATTTTAAGTTATACATTTAGCAGTTTTCTATTGGTTCCCACGCTTTCAGTAAAACCACAAACGGCTGTGTCCTTATCGGGGAATTTCCAGGTGGTGTTTTTCTAAAGTTGAGATATATGGTAGTCTCTGAGTTGAAAAATGTGTTTGTACTGGGCTCAGGAAGTTGAGAGATATATGGTGGGATGTCTTTGTACTGGGCTTAGGAAGTTGAGAGATATATGGTGGGATGTGTTTGTACTGGGCCTGTTTGTGTTGAGCCCAGGAAGTTGAGATACATGGAGGAATGTGTTTGCACTGGGCCTGTTTGTGTTGGGCCTGGGGCTGAGGAATGTGCCTGATTTCTTTCAATATCTTTAGATGAATGCACACTTACAGGTAGACATATAGCTTAGAAGGTATATAAGCTCTGGAAAACTTTGTAATTTTGAGTTGGTCTGGAAATAATTTCCAGGCCTTCTCTCTGTAACTGGTTACAGAAGTAAAAGCTCTCTTCTTCCCCAGTTCATCTGCGTCTCATTATTGGGCCGCGACAAATAGCAGCCCAACCCTCAGATTGGTCCAGGAACTGTTCTTTTGTTAGTCTTACCTGGACTGTCTCATGCCACTACATTCAGCAGCCAGGTCCACTGGATGCTGGGTAGAGCGGGGATGGCTGGAGCAGCAGGACCTTTCTTTCCATGATCTTTCATTCTTAAGGAGTCTAGAGCAGCCTTCCCTTCATGGCAGTGGCAGTATTCCAAGAAAAAGCTGTAATGCACAAGTGCCTTTCAAGCCTTCACTTGTGTCATGTTTGCTAATGCCTCCCTGACCAAAACAAGTCACATGGCCAAGCTCAGTTTCAATGTGGGAAGCAACTATTTTAGGGAATGGCATGATTCATTTGGTGCAGGATTCATTTGGAGCCATTAATGTAACAATCTACCATTGCTAGTAAGTTTACGTTTCAGAGGCAGTTGGTAACTGGAGGAGGCAGAGCTAGAGAGAGCCAGGGAATTAAGAGGATTAGAGAAAATTTTGGTGGAGCCAGAAAAGGTCAAAATGATCTATGTTTCCCCTAGTCATCTTTGAAGGAAGGACGTATTCCCTCTAGTCATCTTTGTGGCCCCCCACAGCACCAGAGGGGTTTTACATATGGTAGGAGCTCAGGAATATTTGCGAAGTTGAATCAAAGTGTCAATGATAAGTTGGGGAAGTTTAGGGCCTAGAGGAAGGATGGCTAAATGATAACACACTGAAAGGAGCAAGACCCCTTAAAGCATAGAAGGATAAGTGCTAACAGAAGAAAAAATTAAAACTGAAATGAAGAGAGACAGACGGGATATAAAATGTAAACAAATGTTTGCTTCACAATTAAACTGTGTGTTCACTCTTTCGCCAGTTTGTTTGCTAGATGCTATGCAAGGGACTAGAGCTGTGTTTCTCAAAATGTAAGTCATCTGAACAATGTGAAATACTTAGGTAGAGGGTCAGAAATGCCTGGTGGAGGTGTCTAGTGGATGGCCCTGAGACAGTGCCCCTGGTTCCATTGTCTTCTTATAACCTGTAGAGAGATCCCAGAAGTCATTGCCTGCCCCAGTCAGGGGCAACAGATATGGTCAGTGCTCTAATCATCTCATCTTGCCCTTAGCACTTCAGTGCAGGACAGAATTTCTGACTGCCAACCCCTGAATGTTCTCCCTAGGGGCTTCCCCTGGCTACGTCTGCTATAGAGGGAGCAGTCCTCAACCAAAGACTGACAGGAGTTGGTGGAGATTTTAAAACCAAGCCAATTATCCATTACAAATCTGGAAGCAAAGAGTGTTCATTATCCTGCTTGGTCAAATACCAGTTCTGTTGAAAAATGCAAAAGGCTAGAGTCTTGCTCATTAAGGACTAAGTCTTTCCTTGTATTTCTGTAGCTGCCTGACAGATGGGCTCCTGGTTTCAATTTTGTTTCCCTTCAACTTATTTTACTGCACTTCTGAGTGACCTTAGAAATGCAAATACATTCTTTAAGCTTTGAGGATGGAGATGTTTCATATTCTCCATTGTATCTTCAGTACCTAGTAAACACTCAGTAAACATTTATTCACTGGACATTATAGGAGACTCCCAACTCATGAACAGGTTATATCCTAAAATTTCTCATGTAAGGAGGTGATTCTGAATTTAGAATATATTTGGCCATCAAAATGATAGGTGGTTTTTAGCTTGTCAGGCTAGCTTACAAAAACCAAGTTCAAGCCAGTTACAGTGGCTCATGCCTGTAATGCCAGCACTTTGGGAGGCCGAGGTGGGAGGATCACCTGAGGTTGGGAGTTAGAGACCAGCCTGGTCAACATGGTGAAACCCTGTCTCTACTAAAAATGAAAAAATTTGCCGGGCGTGGTAACGCATGCCTGTAATCCCAGCTACTACTCAGGAGACTGAGGTGGGAGAATCACTTGAATTTGGGTGGCAGAGGTTGCAGTCAGCCGAGATGGTGCCACAGCACTCCAGCCTGTGCAACACAGAGAGACTCTGTCTCAAAAAACAAAACCAAGTTCACCCATGATGTAGCCTAATCTAATCCCAGCTTTCCTGGTAGTCGTGAGCAGGAGACCATAAGGGGAGGGAGGGATGAAGAAGAAAAGGAAAAACAAAGCCATTGGGAATTGGATAATTTGTTAAATGTTTCTGTTTTACACTTGTATTTTTGCACTTCTATGTGCTCTATGAGTACCTTCTCTGTTCCTGTTCCCTACCATGCCTCATCTCCCACTGGAGCAAGCCTCCACCCCGACTCCAGGCTCCTCTTACCTTCCCCCCTCTGCCAATCACAACTCCTATTCTGACTACAAATAAATTCAAGGATTAAGAGGAAGGTGGCCTGATTGAGCAAATTTACACTCCAGATGGATGTTTAATGGCTATTTAATCTTCCTAGAGATATTTCCAATTTTCCAGATTAGTTTAGATTAAATGAATCTCTAGTTAGTGGAATTTACCGTAACAAGATAAAATGGAAAAAAATGTGATGAGAGATATTTTAGGGCAAGTACTCCCTGATTCTGACTTTTTTTCAGATTCCACTCCCCCCAGGATTAATAATCTAGATTATTCTGGATTTTTATAACTTTTGGGGTTCTTTAAAGATCCCTCCCTGCTTCTTTTTTTCCCCACAATTACCCCCATAAGCCTGGTTGAGAAGGGGCTATCTGAGTGAGCACAGCCATAGCGCAGGCCTACAGAGTGTGCCCTTCATTGACTTTCCTGAATTGCCTTAGCAAGTGTGCACCTTTAACCTGACCCTGCCTTTGGCGACACTTGAACCAAGCCCAACACCAAAATGTGATCAGCACTCAAAAAACAAGAACCAGGAAAATTCAAGGGATTTTCTCACTGGACAGTCTGGGGATTTCCAATCTAACATTTGTGTTCTCTTTAATTATATGTTATTCAAGTGCACTTCAATTCATCTACCACAAAGAACTCTAGCCAGGGGATTTCTGCTTTTGCAGCTGTAAGAAAGAAATTGATTAGAAAAGATTAAAGTGATCCTTGCCCAAGGTCACACAGCTAGTTAGAAGAGAGCTCATCTCCTGGTTCCAAATCCTATGTACTTTTGATAAAAACTTTATGCTTCATATTATTTAAAATATAAGGTTTGGTCAAATAAGCTTGAAAATTAGCTTTTCCCTCTTGAGTCAGAGGAAAATAATAAATCTATTTCTGCAATATTCTTCTATTGGCCTGAGCTAGCATTTCTGAAAGTATGTTGTTCTACTGAATACTATTTTTAAAATCAGCCAGACACAGCGGCTCATTCCTGTAATCCTAGCACTTTGGGAAGCCAGGGTGGGAGGATCAGTTGAGAACAGGAGTCTGAGACCAGCCTGGTCAACATAAGGTGACCCCTGTTGCTAAAAAAAAAAAAAAAAATTAGCCAAGTGTGGAGCCTTGTGCCTATAGTCTCAACTACTCGGGAGGTTGAGGCGGTGGAGGCTGCAGTGAGCCATAACCACATCCTGCACTCCAGCCTGGGCCACAGAGTTAGACCTTGTCTTTTAAAGAAAATGAAGAAAAACAGTTTCAAACACAAAAGTCTACTCTCTGCCATCTTGGGGACTTACAGTGCACATTAACATAGTACAGTTTCCAGGAAGTCCTGCAACAATAATTTCATAAAGTTTGTTGAACTCGGCAATCTCCAAACTTACTTGGTCAAGAGTTATCTCCCTTCCTCCTTCCCTCCCTCCCTCTCTTCCTTCCCTCTCTCCTTCTCATGAAACATCATTACCAAGTAATACACTTTGGGAAATATTGCATTAAGGTAAACCAAATTGAACATCAATCTATAGTAGGCCCACAATTTTCTTACAAGATTAAGAACTTTCTTATTGTTTTAGCTGTGTTCTCTACTTTGGATATTATTACTAAATGTTAATATTAAGGTATATTTAGTTAATTTGTATCTTTGGGAAGGCTTTGATTTAATTTAGATCACCCATATGACATCCTTTCATGGGTGATCTAAGTTAAATCAAAGCAGTGAAGGCATCATTATGCTTTGGTGTGTGGGGAGCAGGTATACAGATCTCAGTTGCACACAAGGGAAACCAGCAGGTGGGATATGTTTACATTGCTTTATAGTAAATCCAAAAATTCAGTATTTGAAGTCCTCCAACTTTAAATCAACACTCTTTAGAAGAATAGAATCAAGGGACAATACAATGTATTATTCACAATGTTTGCAAAGAATTCTAAATTTCTAGGCATACAAATAAATGGAAAAATGTGATTTCATACTCAAGAAAATAGAGAATCAATGCAGACCAACCTCAGATGCTGGATTTAACAGAAAATGATTGTAAAGATAAAGGTTTCAGCAAATAAAGATTTTATAAGTATTATAACAATTCATGGAGGTAAATAAATAAATATATATGCGCATCACAAAAGAACAAACAGGAAATCTCAGCAGAAAAGCAGAGATTATAAAATAGAACAAGATGGAGATTTAAGAACTAAAACATATAATATCTTAAAGAAAAATTTACTGGAGATCATAACAGCAGAATAGGTATGGCAGAACGTGACTGGGTATGGTAGTTCATGCGTAATCTCAGTACTTTCAGAGGCTGAGACAGATGGATTGTCTGAACCCAGGAGATCAAGGTGGCAGTGAGCTATGATTATATCACTGAACTCTAGCCTGGTGACAGAGCAAGACCCTGTCTCTTAAAAACAATAAATAAATAAAATAAAATAAAATAAAATAAAATAAAATAAAATAAAATAAAATAAAATAAAATAAAATGAACACAGTCACAGGAACCAGTGCAGCAATATCAAAAGGTCTAACATATGTGTAATTGGAGTTCCAGGACAGTAAAGAGAAAATGGGGCATAAAATTTATTTAAAGAAATAAGTGGCCAAAGTGTTTCCCAATTTGCTAAAATACATATGTTTACATATTCAAGAAGAACCTTAATCAGGGGAAATGCAAAGAAAACCATGTCTAGATACATCATAGTCAAACTTCTGAAAATGAAAAATAAAGAAAAAATATTGAAAGCATCTGGAGGAAAATAACACATCACATATAAGCAAAAAATGATTCAAATGACTGTAAACATCTCGTCAGAAACTGGTGGCCAATGATATTTTCAGGGTGTTGAAAGAAAAAACAACTGTCACCCGAGATGAAGATTTAATACATATGACAATGATATTATTAAGGATAAGGGGGAGGTGCGTAGACATATCAACCTACGAGAGTCATACATTTTATATAAAGTAAAGTAGTGTGATGTTAACTCTAAATAGTTAAGAGAATTTCAGGATGTATATTCCTGAGCAATCACTAGGAAAAGATGCAAAGAGGTATAGGTAAAATGCCAATAGACGAATTGAAAATCTTAAAAACTATTCAATTAACAAAAAAGAGGGCAAGAATGGAGGAAAAGAGGTATGACAAATAGGGCAAACAGAAAATAAATAGTAATATTCATACAATGGAATGCTACTTAGCAATAAAAGGAAAGAGTAACTGATCCATGCACCCAGAGGAATGACTCTCAAGAACCTTAGGCTGAGTGGAGAAATCTAGATGCAAGAGGGTAAATACTGTGAATGCATTTTTTATGAAATTTAAGAACAGTCTAAACTAATCTATAGTGAAAAATCCTCACAACAGTGGTTGCCTCTTGAGTGTTGAGGAGTGAGTTTATTGGGAAAAGACTGTCATAAAAGAGTTTTCTAAGGTCATATTCTGTATTACAAGAGGAATTTGGGTTACACAAGTGTATGCATTTGCCAAACTCATCAAATGGTATACTTAAGTTATATACATTTTATTGTATGTAAATTTTACTTCAAAAAAGGAGCTATAAACAAATAGTAGACTCTAGTCGAGGATATGCATGCTGAAGTGTTTAGGGGTGAAATGTACTCATTTTTGCAACTTACTCTGAAATCCATGAATAAATAAGAATGATTGTTATGAGATGTGATGAAGCAAATACAATAAAACATTAATTATAGGATCTAGATGTTGGGCAGATGAACATAAACTGTACAATTCTTTGAACTTTTCTGTTTTCTTGAATTTTTTTAAACAATAAAATGTTGGGAAAAATTAACAGACCGCAAACTGAACTCATTGTCACTTCCTACTCCCTTTAAGTCTGCTCTTATGCTACTACTATTTGTTTCATCAAACAGCACCAGATTTTACCTAGTTGTACAAGTCACAAACGACGCTTGTTCTTTGTTACTCTTTCCCTCATTCTTCAGATGCAAATTATCGCCAAATATCATAGATTGCATTTCCTACACTTTTTTTCAGTCAGTGCAATTCTTCCATCATAGCTACTAATCTAGTCCATGCCATCATCATCTGTCACACTGACTACTGTATGAACTTCCTAATGTGGCTTACATCATCAACTATGGCCCCTTTCTATTCCTTGTCAGAATAATCTTTTTAAAATGCAAATATGTTATCTCATTCCTGCTTAAAATTTTTCTAGGCTATCCCACTGCCATTAGGATAAATCTCCAAATCCTTCATGTGGCTTAGGAGACACTTGCCTATCTCTTGACTATCAGATTCATTTAAACCCATTTTCTACTTAATTATCTCAGCCCCAGCTCTGTTGGACTAATTTGAATCCTGCTATGTCTGACATACATGCTGTTTCCTCTGTTTGGAATATTCTTCCCCCTCAATTTTCTCTGTCTTCCTCATTCTTCATGTTTCAAATCCTTCCTCATTCTTTATATTTCAATTTAAATGGATCTTCCTAGGAAAGCTTAGATCTCCTTCCTATGGTATGAAGTACTCTTTCACAGCACTTATTACATCACCATTATTCACTATACTGTCAGAACTTAGCAGAGTAGGCTGGCACATGATATACGCTCCGGAGATATTTGTGCTATGGGTGGGTGAATGGGAGAGGGTATATACGATGTTGACTTAGATGATTAGTTTGGGAAAATGAGAGCATGTTTTCATACACTTGTGGGGCTATGCATCAGTATGTTTTGGATTGTAAACATCAGACACCAGAATCAAACTGGTAAACAATGAGGTTCATATGGGGAGATGTCTAGCAGCAGGGTAGACTTCAGGTACAGTGTGATCAGGGCTTTCACTCCATTCCTCCTCAATTGTCTTGGCTCTTCCCTTCTCATATGTTTTATTGTCAGGCTGGTTTCCCTTGTGGTTTCAAGATGAATGCCAGCAGCAACTGCAGCTTCTTTTCATATATTTCAGGTAAAAGACCCTTGTTTCTCATTAGTCTCTCTTAAAGCCAAGAAAGAACTTTCCTAAAAGTCTTCAGCAGCCATCTCCTTGTGTCTTATTGGCTGTCAATAAATCATATACTAATTCCTGAACCAATCACTGGTTGGCTTATGCTACTCAGTCTGCCTCTGGGATCAGCTTCCTTCAATTGAAGATGCTGCAGGAAGAAAGGGTAGATACCTGAACAAAACTAAGGTTCTGTTAGTAAGGATGAAGGGGAGAATGGATTCTGGAAAGAAAACCAGCAATATCCACCTCTGTGTATTATTTTCCAACAGTAGCTTCTGAGAAATTGCCTTCCTTTTTTCTTCTAGATATTTGATACTTTGCTTTGGTAACTGAGATTATATTTGACTCTGTGTTGACCGTTGAAAAAATAAATTTGTGGCCTATTCATAGAAACTGCACAGAGCACAGTGGTAAGTGTTTTTAGATTAGCTTCATTTCTGCCTCCTATTTATACTCCTACTCATTTTTCTTTTGCATCATTATTACTTAACTTACCACTTTAGCATGGTGTTCCTTCCTGATCCCCTTCTCTCCTCCTCAAACTCCACCAAAATAGGTACATACAGTTACATAGTGTATGTGGGGCTCCTGTAGTCCCTTCAGTCTACCAGAAACTTCTTGCTCTAAACACAGATTCGTTTTTTCTTCTTTGCCTTGGTCACTGGTGCTCTTTTACAAAAGTCAAAGGGTATAATGTCCCTGTGCTTTGTCTTTTTTTTTTTTTTAATTATACTTTAAGTTCTGGGGTACATGTGCAGAACGTGCAGGTTTGTTACATAGGCATACACATGCCTGGTTTGCTGCACCCATCAACCCGTCATCTACATTAGGTATTTCTCTTAATACTATCCCTCCCCTAGTCCCCCAACCCCTAACAAACCCGGGTGTGTGATGTTCCCCTCCCTGTGTCCATGTGTGCTCTCATTATTCAACTCCCACTTATGAGTGAGAACATGCAGTGTTTGGTTTTCTGTTCTTGTGTTAGTTTGCTGAGAATGATGGTTTCCAGTTTCACCCATGTCCCTGCAAAGGACACGAACTCATCCTTTTTTTATGGCTGCATAGTATTCCATGGTGTATATATGCCACATTTTCTTAATCCAGTCTATCATTGATGGGCATTTGGGTTGGTTCCAAGTCTTTGCTATTGTGAACAATGCCACAATAAATGTACGTGTGCATGTGTCTTTATAGTAGAATGATTTATAATCTTTTGGGTATATACCCAGTAATGGGATTGCTGGGTCAAATGGTATTTCTGGTTCTAGATCCGTGAGGAGTTGCCACACTGTCTTCCACAATGGTTGAACTAATTTACACTCCCACCTACAGTGTAAAAGCATTCCTGTTTCTCTACATCCACTCCAGCATCTGTTGTTTCCTGACTTTTTTATGGTCGCCATTCTAACTGGTGTGAGATGGTATTTCATTGTGGTTTTGATTTGCATTTCTCTAATAACCAGTCTTGATGAGCTTTTTTTGTTTGTTTGTAGACTGCATAAATGTCTTTTTTTGAGAAGTGTCTGTTCATATCCTTTGCCTACTTTTTGATGGGGTTGTTTGTTTTTTTCTTGTAAATTTGTTTAAGTTCTTTGAAGATTCTGGATCTTTGTCAGATGGATAGATCGCAAAAATGTTGTCCCATTCTGTAGGTTGCCTGTTCACTCTGATGATAGTTTCATTTCCTGTGCAGAAGCTCTTTAGTTTAATTAGATCCCATTTGTCAATTTTGGCTTTTGTTGCCATTGCTTTTGGTGTTTTAGTGATGAAGTCTTTGCCCATGCCTATGTCCTGAATGGTGTTGCCTAGGTTTTCTTCTAGGGTTGTTATGGTTTTAGGTCTTACATTTAAGTCTTTAATCCATCTTGAGTTAATTTTTGTATAAGGTGTAAGGAAGGGGTCCAGTTTCGGTTTTCTGTATATGGCTAGCCAGTTTTCCCAACACCATTTATTAAATAGAGAATCCTTTCCCCATTGTTTGTTTTTGTCGGGTTTATCAAAGATCAGATGGTTGTAAATGTGTAGTGTTATTTCTGAGGACTATGTTCTGTTTCATTGGTCTATATATCTGTTTTGGTACCAGTACCATGCTGTTTTTGTTACTGTAGCCTTGTAGTATAGTTTGAAGTCAGGCAGTGTGATATCTCCAGCTTTGTTCATTTTGCATAGGATTGTCTTGGCCATGTGGGCTCTTTTTTGGTTCCACATGAAATTTAAAGTAGTTTTTTCCAATTCTCTTGAAGAAAGTCAAAGATAGGGGATAACATTGAATCTATAAATTACTTTGGGGAGTATGACCGTTTTCATAATATTGATTCTTCCTATCCATGAGCATCGAATGTTTTTCCATTTGTTTGTGTCTTTTCTCTTATTTCCTTGAGCAGTGGTTTATAGTTCTCCTTGAAGAGATCCTTCACCTCCCTTGTAAGTTGGATTCCTAAGTATTTTATTCCCTTTGTAACAATTGTGAATGGGAGTTAACTCATGATTTGGCTCTCTGTTTGTCTGTTATTGGTGTATAGGAATGCTTATGAATTTTGCACACTGATTTTGTATCCTGAGACTGCTGAAGTTACTGATCAGCTTACGGAGATTTTGGGCTGAGACGATGGGGTTTTCTATATATACAGTCATGTCATCTGCAAACAGAGACAATTTGACTTCCTCTCTTCCTGTTTGAATACACTTTATTTCTTTCTCTTGTCTGATTGTCCTGGCCAGAACTTCCAATACTATGTTGAATAGGAATGGTGAGAGAGGGCATCCTTGTCTTGTGCCGGTTTTCAAAGGGAATGCTTCCAGTTTTTGCCCATTCAGTATATTGGCTGTGGGTTTGTCATAAATAGCTCTTATTATTTTGAGGTACATTCCATCAATACCTAGTTTATTGAGCGTTTTTGGCTTGAAGAGATGTTGAATTTTATCAAAGGCCTTTTCTGCATCTATTAAGATAATCACGTGTTTTCTGTCATTGGTTCTGTTTATGTGATGGATTATGTTTATTGATTTGCCTATGTTGAACTAGCCTTGCATCCCATGGATGAAGCTGACTTGATTGTGGTGGATACGCATTCTGATGTGCTGCTGGATTCGGTTTGCCATTATTTTATTGCGGATTTCTGCATCAATGTTCATCAGGGATATTGGCCTAAAATTCTCTTTTTTTACCGTGTCTCTGCCAGGTTTTGGTATCAGGATAATGCTGCCCTCATAAAATGAGTTAGGGAGGATTCCCTCTTTTTCTATTGTTTGGAATACTTTCAGAAGGAATGGTACCAGCTCCTCTTTGTACCACTGGTAGAATTCAACTGTGAATCTGTCTGGTCCTGGACTTTTTTGGTTGGTAGGCTATTACTTACTGCCTTAATTTCAGAACTTCTTATTGGTCTATTCAGGGATTCAACTTCTTCCTGGTTTAGACTTGGGAGGGTGTATGTGTCCAGGAATTTATCCATTTCTTCTAGATTTTCTAGTTTATTTGCATAGAGGTGTTTATAGTATTCTCTGATGGTAGTTTGTATTTCTGTGGGATCGGTGGTGATATCCCCTTTATCATTTTTTATTGTGTCTATTTGATTCTTCTCTCTTTTCTTCTTAATTAGTCTTGCTAGCAGTCTATCAATTTTGTTGGTCTTTTCAAAAAATCAGCTCCTGGATTCACTGATTTTTTTGAAGAGGTTTTTTTGTGTCTCTGTCTCCTTCAGTTCTGCTCTGATCTTAGTTATTTCTCGCCTTCTGCTAGCTTTTGAATGTGTTTGTTCTTGCTTCTCTAGTTATTTTAATTGTGATGTTAGGATGTCGATTTTAGATCTTTTCTGCTTTCTCCTGTGGGCATTTAGTGCTATAAATTTCCCTCTACACACTGCTTTAAATGTGTCCCAGAGATTCTGGTACATTGTGTCTTTGTTGTCATTGGTTTCAAAGAACTTATTTATTTCTGCCTTAATTTCATTATTTACCCAGTAGTCATTCAAGAACAGGTTGTTCAGTTTCCATGTAGTTGTGCAGTTTTGAGTGCGTTTCTTAATTTTGAGTTCTAATTTGATTGCACTGTGGTCTCAGAGACTGTTTGTTACAATTTCCATTCTTTTGCATTTTCTGAGGAGTGTTTTACTTCCAATTATGTGGTCAATTTTAGAATAAGTGCGATGTAGTGCTGAGAAGAATGTGTATTCTGATGATTTGGGGTGGAGAGTTCTGTAGATGTCTATTAGGTCCACTTGGTCCAGAACTGAGTTCAAGTCCTGAACATCCTTGTTAATTTTCTGTCTTTTTGATCTGTCTAATATTGACAGTGGGGTGTTAAAGTCTCCCACTATTATTGTGTGGGAGTCTAAGTCTCTTTGTAGGTCTCTGAGAACTTGCTTTATGAATCTGGGTACTCCTTATTGGGTGCATATATATTTAGGATAGTTACCTCTTCTTGTTGAATTGATCTCTTTACCATTATGTAATGGCCTTCTTTGTCTCTTTTGATCTTTGTTGGTTTAAAGTCTGTTTTATCAGAGACTACAATTGCAACTCCTACTTTTTCTTTGCTTTCCATTTGCTTGGTAAATAATCCTCTATCCCTTTATTTTGAGCCCATGTGTGTCTTTGCACATGAGATGGGTCTCCTGAATACAGCACACTGATGGGTCTTGACTCTTTATTCAATTTGCCAGTCCATGTCTTTTAATTGGGGCTTTTAACTCATTTACATTTAAGGTTAATATTGTTATGTGTGAATTTGATCCTGTCATTATTATGCCAGCTTGTTTTTTTACCCATTAGTTGATGCAGTTTCTTCATAGTGTCAATGGTCTTTACAATTTGGCGTGTTTTTACAGTGGCTTGTCCCTGTTGTTTCTTTCCATATTTAGAGCTTCCTTCAGGAGCTCTTGTAAGGCAGGCCTGGTGGTGACAAAATCTCTCAGCATTTGCTTGTCTGTAAAGGATTTTATTTCTCCTTCACTTATGAAGCTTAGTTTGGCTGGATATGAAATTCTGGGTTGAAAATTCTTTCCTTTAAGAATGTTGAATATTGGCCTCTGCTCTCTTCTGGCTTGTAGGGTTTCTGCAGAGATTCGCTGTTAGTCTGATGGGCTTCCCTTTGTGGATAACCTGACTTTTCTCTCTGGCTGCACTTATCATTTTTTCCTTCATTTCAACCTTGGTGAATCTGATAATTACATATTTTGGGGTTGCTCTTCTCGAGGAGTATCTTTATGGTGTTCTCTGTATTTCCTGAATTTGAATGTTGGCATGTCTTGCTAGGTTAGGGAAGATCTCCTGGATAATATCCTGAAGAGTGTTTTCTAACTTGCTTCCATTCTCCCCATCACTTTCAGGTACACCAATCAAATGTAGATTTGGTCTTTTCACAGTTCCATATTTCTTGGAGGCTTTGTTCTTTCCTTTTCATTCTTTTTTCTCTAATCTTGTCTTCTTTCTCTATTTCATTAAGTTGATCTTCAATCTCTGATATCCTTTCTTCTACTCGATTGATTTGGCTATTGGTACTTGTATATGATTCACGAAGTTCTCATGCTGTGTTTTTTCAGCTCCATCAGGTCATTTATGTACTTCTCTAAACTGGTTATTCTAGTTAGCAATTCATCTAACCTTTTTTCAAGGTTCTTAACTTCCTTGCATTCGGTTAGAATGTGCTCCTTTAGCTCGGACGAGTTTGTAATTACCCACCTTCTGAAGCCTACTTTGGTCAATTCGTCAAACTCATTCTCCATCCAGTTTTGTTCCCTTGCTGGTGAGGAGTTGTGACCCTTTGGAGGAGAAGATGCATTCTGGTTTTTGGAATTTTCAGCCTTTTTGCACTGGTTTCTCCCCATTTTCGTGGATTTATCTACCTTTGATCTTTGATGTTGGTGACCTTTGGATAGGGTCTCTGAGTGGATGTCCTTTTTGTTGATGATGCTATTCCTTTCTGTTTGTTAGTTTTCCTTCAAACAGTCAGCCCCCTCTGCTGCAGTTCTGCTGGATTTGCTGGAGGTCCATTCCAGACCCTGTTTCCCTCGGTATCACCAGCAGAGGCTGCAGAGATTGCTGCCTGTTCCTTCCTCTGGAAGCTTCATCCCAGAGGGGCATTCACCAGATTCCAGCCAGAGCTTTCCTGTATGAGGTGTCTGTCAGCCCCTGCTGGAGGTGTCTCCCAGTCAGGAGACATGGGGGTCAGGGTCCCACTTGAGGAGGCAGGCTGTCTCTTATCAGAACTTGAATGCTGTGCTGGGAGATCCGCTGTTCTCTTCAGAGCCGTCAGGCAGGGATGTTTAAATCTGCTGATGCTGCACCCACTGCCGCCCCATCCCCCAGGTGGTCTGTCCCAGGGAGATGGGCATTTTATATAGAAGCCCCTGACTGGACTGCTGCTTTTTTTTCAGAGATGCCTTGCCCATAGAGGAGGAATCTAGAAAGGCAGTCTGGCTACAGTGGCTTTGCTGAGCTGTGGAGGGCTCTGCCCAGTTTGAACTTACTGGCAGCTTTGTTTACACTGTGAGGGTAAAACTGCCTACTCAAGCCTCAGTAATGCCAGATGCCCCTCCCCCCACCAAGCTTGAGCACCCCAGGTCAACTTCAGACTGCTGTGCTGACTGAGAATTTCAAGCCAGTGGATCTTAGCTTGGTGAGTTCCTTGGGGTGGGATCTGCTGAACTAGACCACTTGGCTCCCTGGCTTCAGCCCTCTTTCCAGGGGAGTGAATGATTTTGTCTCACTGGCTTCCCAGGCATCACTGGGGTATGGAAAAAACCTCCTGCAGCTAGCTTGGTGTCTGCCCAAATGGCCACCCAGTTTTGTGCTTGAAACCCAGGGCCCTGGTGGTATAGGCACTGAAGGGAATCTCCTGGTCTGCAGATTGCAAAGACTGTGGGAAAAGCATAGTATCTGGGCCAGAGTGCACCATTCCTCACGACACAGTCCCTCATGGCTTCACTTGGCTAGGAGAGGGATTTCCCCAACCCTTTGTGCTTCCTGGGTGAGGCGATGCCCCTCCCTGCTTTGGCTTGCCCTCCGTGGGCTGCACCCCCCGTCTAACCAGTCCCAGTGAGATGAACTGGTTACTTCAGTTGGAAATGCCTAAATCACCTGCCTTCTGCGTTGATCTCACTGGGAGCTGCAGACTAGAGCTGTTCCTATTTGGCCATTTTGCCAGTAATCCAAAAAATTTAATTTTTAATCTATTATCTATTATGTAGTTTTGTTAAACTATATTAATTTTAAAAATAAAGTAGGCATAACCAAATAAAATACAAAAATTTGTTTGTGATAGGTTTCTCCCCCTCTTCATTATGTTGCTTCATCCTTAAATATCTAGAGGTATGGATTGCTTACAGCTCCTTCCTGCCAGCAATAGATAGGAGTTAGTTGATACAACCAGCCTGTCATTATTTTTCTTATTTTGTTTTCATAGAATATTCCTTTTGGAATATTCTTCTTTAATATTTTGAGAAGATAAAATCAGTTTCTATTATTTTTGATGACGGAAACCAAAGTGAACCAAGAAAATCCAGTAATTTCATAGCCTTTTGAGAAAAAGCATCCCTTATATAAATTATTTATTATTTATTATTTATTTTTTGAGATAGAATCTCACTCTGCCACCCAGGCTAGAGGTTAGTGGTAGGGTCTCAGCTCACTGCAACCTCCGCCTCCCACGTTCAAGCAATTCTCTTGCCTCAGCCTCCCAAATATTTGGGATTACAGACACATGCCACCACGCATGGCTAATTTTTTGTATTTTTTCAGTGGAGACAGGTTTTCACCATGTTGGCCAGGCTCGTCTCAAACTCCTGACCTCAGATGATCCACCCACCTCAGCCTACCAAAGTGTTGGGATTACAGGCATGAGCTATGGTGCCTGGCCAGAAATTAATTTTAAAAAGATAAAATTGAACTGCCCCCCCCCTATGAAAGTACTGGCCTGTTCTTATCCTTGCTGGGCATTGTGTTTTGTTGTTTAAAGTATTATGCCCCAAAATCATTTGGAAAAAAACAAAGTTAGGTCCCTTTCTTTTTCCATATACCCAAATAAATTCTAAGTAGGTAAAAGATTGAAATGTACTGTACATTTCTTGGAAGAAATACTCTATTAGTATTTAGAAATACTCTATTAGTAAAATGTAAGATCATAAAAGAAAATTTGAGTGAATATATAATCTTAGGGAGAGAAAGAACTTTCATGGCATGATACCAAAGGTAGAAATCATACAAAGAAACACTGATTACAAATAGTAGCTAACATCTATTGAGGGGTTACTCTGTGCTGGGCCATGTATTGAGGATGTGTACTATCTCATTTTGTTCTCACATCAAGCCTATGAAGTAGGTGTTATTATCACCGTTTAATTATCATCTCATTTAAATGATTGTTCCTCTTTTGCCTGCGTGGAACCACTCAGCTAATCCAGGTGCCTCCCTAATCCTACCAAAAAACCTGGAAAAGGGTCTGCTTCTTATTCTCTGGGAACAAAAGGGCATAGATTTTGCACTTGAAAGGTAATTGAATCCAAACATGAATAGTAGCTCTCAATCACTTGGCAGTTAGCCCTTTTTGCTTTCTTCCCTGCTTTTTTTCCAGTTGGTAAACAAATATGCTTAATCCTCACAGCTTGCATAGAGTTGGGTACAGAGACAGACTGTTAGAAAATTTCTAATTTAAGCCAACTTTTAGTTTAAAATTTACGGGAAGGAAATATTTGTAAAGACCCTGTTGCTATTGCCACAGAGTTTGTGGAACATCACATTTGGTGATGTAATGCTGGAAACCATTCACTCCTCTAATGTTTCATTCATAGTAATTCTCCAAAGTGTTTGTTTTGGCTTATTACTACCATTTAGGTTGGTGCAAAAGGAATTGCGGTTTTTGCCATCACTTTAAAACCGCAATTCCTTTTGCACCAACCTAATAAAAATGTGAAAGAAAAATAAACCTTGCCCATTTCTAAAGGCACTGGTAAATACAAACTACTATCATTGACAAGCCTTGGCATGGTAAAGACACGTAATTTCCAAATCTGCTACATTCCAGTGAATAAATGAATAATTAGGAGTTATGAGTGGCTCCCCAATGGGAAGAAAATTTTGGGGATTACTGACCACAAAAAGAAAAATTTCAAAATTTCCAGTATTTGTTACTTTAGGTTGCTTTCCATCTCTGGGAAATCTACTCTTACCAGAACTAGAGACTGTTTCCAAAGAAAAAAGGAGAAAAAAAGAAGATGCCACTTCGAAAGACATCGTTGCTTCATCCTTCAAATAGCCACATGGGGAACATGCAGCAGTTTTCTTATTAATAGGTGTTCAAAGCATCTTGTGTTTCTCAACACCCAGACTGGAACTCTCCTGGGAACTAGACTGAAAAACTTACCAACTAACTGTAGTTTGCTCAAGTGGGCCCCAGGAAAAGTTGCCGAACTGAGGAATCAGTGAATCTCAGAGGTGTTTCTGAATTCTAAACCCTGAGGCCAAATGGGTAAGTATTGGAGTCCTAAGTTATTTATTTTCTTATTCTTTACACATTTTTGTAGGTAATTTCATAATATCAGGGGATTATTTAATGACTCTACTGTACATTTCTTGGAAGAAATACTTTATTAGTATTTAGGATACTGTTGGGTGTTGGGTGAAGGCTCATTACTTAATGACATTGAGTAAATTAAGAAAAAGTGTGTCATCCACATAATTAACAGCAGAGACATAATGTAATACTCATTTGAAAAAACCTTTAATTTGAATAATTGCTTGAAGACCTAACTGAACACCAGATTACTATTGTGAGCTGCAAAATGGAGAGAAATATGTTGGTTTTCATACTCTAAGAACCACATGCCATTTCTAAATGATCACATATTTTAATAGCTTGACTGTAAGTAAGTGTCATTCTAGATTATCAGAGATCATTGGCCAATTCCAAAGGTTCCTTGAGTATGTTTAACTTCTAGGTTTTTGAAGGGGAAGCTGTTGGGTTTATTTCATTAAAAAATAATATTTATTCTATTTCCTCATTAAAAAGTAATACATGTTCACTGAAAAGCATTAGAGAGAAACACTGAAAAACAAAGGGAAAAATATAAGGATTATGTATAATTCTTAGAGACAACTCATATTAACATTTTGGTGTTAACAATTTGCTTTCTAGTCAGTTTTTTCCTATCTTTTTTATTGTTTTAAAAATTACACAAGAAATATTTTCTCATTATAAAAAATTGAGACAATATTAAATAAAATGTAGAAGTTACCCCCTGTTATGGTCTAAATTGTGCCTCCCTAAAATTCATGTGTTGAAACCCTAAGCTCCAGTTCCTCAGAATGTGATTATTTGGAGATAGGGGCTTTAACAAGGAGATGAAGTTTAAATGAGGGCTTTAGGGTGGACCCAATCTGATGACCTTGTAAGAAAAGAAAATGTGGGCCTGGCATGGTGGCTCAAGCCTATAATCCCAGCACTTTGGGAGGCTAAGGTGGGTGAATCATCTGAGGTCAGGAGTTTGCCACCAGCATGGCCAACATGGTGAAGCTCCATCTCTACTAAAAATACAAAAATTAGCCAGGTGTGGTGGCGGACACCTGTAGTCCAAGCTACTTGGGAGGCTGAGGCAGGACAATTGGTTTAACCCAGGAGGCAGAGGTTGCAGTGAGCCAGGATCATGTCACTGCACTGCAGCCTGGACCACAGAGTGAGATTCCATCTCAAAAAAATAAATAAATAAAAAAGAAGAGAAAATGCAGATCCACAATGGAAAATATGGCCTGTGCACTCACACAGGGAAGGCCATATGAGGACAGAGCAAGGTGGCCAGCAGAGAGGCCTCAGAAGAAACCAAGTCAACTGGCACCTTCATTTTGGGCATCTAGCCTCCAGCCTGAGAAAATAAATTTCTGTTGTTTAAGCCACCCAGTGTGTGTATTTAGTTATGGTAGTCCTAGCTCTTTATTCCACTGTTCTCTCAAGAGGTAACCATGATCCACACTGTTGTTCCAGACTGACTTCTTACGTTTTTGCACACACAGAGTCATCTATAGGAAGTTTCTTTGATTACACAGGTGAGACCATATTCTAAATATGGCTCTGTGACTTGCTTTTTTCATTTAACAGTATACCATATACAGCTTTCCACATCCGTATCTGTAGAAAACTACCCACTACGTTCCTACTGAAGACTGCTTAGTTGTACCATGATTTATTTTAACCATTCCATTATTGAGCATTTAGATGTTTTAAATGCTTTATTTTATCATTAATGCTGTAATAAACATCTTTGTACGTTTGTGGTTGGGCTCCTGTGCTAACATATCTGTAAGAATGATCTTAGAAATGAAATTTCTGGATCAAAAAGTATATGCATTTAAAATTCGAAAGTCATTGTCAAATTGCCTTCCATAAAGGCTTAATTTCCAATCCTACCGATATATAAGAGAGTCTCTGTGTCCCCATTCAGTCATTCAGGTTTTTTTTTTTTTTCTGTCTTACTTATGGGTGTAAGCATACGTGTATATAGGTAGGTAGATAAATAGATTCTTAAAAATAATATTAGAATTCTACTCTGCATATTTTTTGAAATATTGTTGGAGAATTTTAATAATAAATAGTCTTTTCCCCATGAAAAGAAAACTTTGTCCTCATTTTCATGCTTTCTGTTTAGAATCATTCTTTAGGGAAATCCTTTGCCTGTATTAACCACTGTATTGTCAACTGTGGTACTTGTGAATTTAGAGCAACCTGAACATAGTTCTGAAAGTTTTGTCTCCTGGATGGAGGGAAAAATCGGAATGCCCTTTTTCTGGAAATGAGTGAGCAAGTGCTTTGAAATGTGTGCTAAGGTGCCCTGCTGAGTGAACTTTCAGTTTTCTTTTGGAACCAATTAAAATTATTAAAATAGTATTCAAACCCAGTAGGCTAACTAAATGCTTGTTAAATTGCATTGCAGTATGTCTGTGGTTAAACCAGAATGAGTACTAATAGGACTTTTTCTGCATGGATCTGAGAGAATTTTACCCTTTTGGGGGGTGGGAATGATCTCTATGAAGTAAGAACAGACTTTGGTGGGGTTAATGCCTCCTTTTTACCTTCCTATTTGGAATACTATTTTATAAAATTCCAAGAAAAAATGATCAGAAAATAAAGTTAAGTGAAAGTGGTTGTTCATTACTTAATATGTGTGGAAAATTTAATCTGAACTCAGTCTAACCAATATTTGTTGTCTCTTACCATGTGTAAGATACCGTCTAATACATTGTGAGCAATAGAAAGAAGGCACCATGGTGGCTGCCTTCAAATTGTTCATGCTTTAGTTCAGTGATGACCAAACCTGGCATCAGAAGCAACTGAGAAGCAGTTTTAAAATAGATTTCATGGGCCAGGTGCAGTGGCTCACGCCTGTAATCCCAGCACTTTGGGAGGCCGAGGCGGGTGGATCACCTGAGTTCAGAAGTTCGAGACCAGCCTGGTTAACATGGTGAAACCCCATCTCTACTAAAAATACAAAAATATTAGCCAGGCGTGGTGGCAGGCGCCTGTAATCCCAGCTACTCAGGAGGCTGAGGCAGGAGAACCGCTTGTACCTGGGAGGTGGAAGTTGCAGTGAGCAGAGACCACACCATTGCACTCCAGCCTGGGCAACAAGAGTGAAACTCCATCTCAAAAAAAAAGAAAAAAAAAAAAATATATATATATATACACACACACATACACACACATATATATACACACACACACACATATATATATATATATATATCATACAACATACAACCATGGTTGAAAACCTATATAGCAGTAGCTACTAAAGCTAAACGTAAGCCTATTTGTTGACCTAGCAATTTTATTCCTATGTATGTACCTAATAGAAATGCATACATGCTTGCACCAAAAGACATGTATATGAATGTTCATTGCAGCGCTATTTGTAACAGCCTCTAATTGGAAACAAACCAAATGTTCATCAACAGCATAGCAATGACAATGAATAAACCATAAATATAGTGACCAGATGAATTTCACAAACATGATGTTGAACAAAGAAAACCAGGTACAAAAAAGTATAGATTGTATAATTCCATTTAAATAAAGATGAAAAAAAGGCAAAACCAATCTATGCTTCTAGAAGTCAAGATATTGGTTAACCTTGGGGGAAGAGGCAGAATCTGGAAAAAGAACATGAAAGGGATTTGGAAGTGCTAGTATGTTCTGTTTCTTGATCTGCTCAGTTTCATAGGTATGGTGACTTTGTGAAAACTCTTCTTGCTGTATACATATGATTTTTACATTTTTCTGTATATAGTGTATCTATTTTTAAAATTAACATTAAAAGTGTACAGATTGGGAAAATCCTATCCCAGACCCACCAAATTAGAATATCTACCTAAAATGTAACTATTTACATAAGGGGCTCCAGGATAGTAGTTTAAAAAGCTCCCCAGGGATTCTGATGCATTTGGGTACAAGTTTTTGGGAATGGCTGCTTTTGTGAAGACAGCATTTTATCTCTCCTTCCCAAGATCTCATCTCTGCCCTTCTTTTCCTCTATATATTTTTTACTTAGGCCAATACAACAGAATAGAACATCTCTGCCTTTCTACCAAGGAGGGATCTTTGTAGAGATCATTAATGCATTAGGGGTTCATTATGGCACTATTCAGAGAAAGGCATTGGAAGCCCACCACATTCACTTCCATGGCCTCTGCACTTAGGGATTATGTGCTTTGTTGTTCCTCCCAGGTGAGTTCATCAGCTCATGTTCATGAACTTTTTGGGGGACATTTGTAAGCACCTTTGCAGCCTTCAGTAGATAACTTTGAAGGAGACATTCTGAAAGACTGGACTTCCTGGCTGGGCGCGGTGGCTCATGCCTGTAATCCCAGCACTCTGGGAGGCCGAGGTGGGTGGATCACGAGGTCAGGAGTTCAAGACCAGCCTGGCCAAGATGGTGAAACCCCGTCTCTACTAAAAATACAAAAAAATTAGCCGGGCATGGTGGCAAGCGTCTGTAATCCCAGCTACTCCGTAGGCTAAGGCAGAGAATTGCTTAAACCTGGAGGGGCAGAGGTTGCAGTGAGCTGAGATCGCGCCACTGCACTCCAGCCTGGGTGACAGAGCCAGACTCAGTCTCAAAAAAAAAAAAAAAAGGTTGGACTTCCTGTGGTCAAGAAGGAAGTCCAATCAATGGAAGTTTAGAGCTGGTGAAATTCAGTTATTAATGTTAATGTCATTATCTTTTTTAATAAAGGTGAATGAATGAAGGCTGAGCTGTTTTAGATTGCTTTTTAGAAAAAGTCTCAACATCAGGGAACTCATAAAAAGAATGCCGACTTCTTTATAAAGAAAATTTCAGGTCAAACTCCCCCCAAGCTCAGGGATTGTATCCTGCACTTTTTTTAGTAGTACCCACATAACCTGGAACAGTATACATAGTAGGTGCTTAAAGAAAAATTTAGAGTAAAATTTGTTGTTGATTCCATTCTCTTGTGGCATAAAGGCTTAGAAGGCATTTTAGTGTAAAACTGTGGTTTCTTCTTGCAAAGCATCAAATTCTTCTCTTCTGTGACTCATACTAACAGGAAGCCTGATTTAAAAACTTTTCAGTGGTAATTCGAATGTATTATTTTATTACTTAAAAATGCAGTAGATTCACTAACACTAAAATCAGATATGGCCAAGGCTGAAGGACAACAGAGAGAAGTGAAGCATTTTCTTAGAGGACTGTGGTGAAACTTGCCCCTTTTGAACTTTTATTTTTTTTTAATCACAGCACTGGTTATACATGAGGCAATAATTATATAGTGGACTGATATTTTGGAAAAACGTGTCTATGTGCTTTGAAGATGCTTTCCAAGTGAGTTACAATTCTTTATCATCAGGACTAAATTGCCTACAATAGGCCTTTATATTTGTATGCAGAACAGATATAAAATCTGTTGCATTGGTGCATCTGGAAAATGCACCAATTAGATACACTTTCCCCCTCCCCCTCAACCCGAGTAACACTATGAGTTTTTGAGTTTGCTGTGTTTACTTACCTTGTGAAAGAGGAAAACTTCTGTTACTTTCTGAGAATTTGGAAGCATATTGATAATTGGAATGAGCAAGAGGAGGAATGACATTGCTAGATTTTTGTTTCTCTTGAGAGGTCAGTGAGTAATGTGGGTGTGTCACTTTCATTGGGTTTTAGTCTGAGAGTGTTTGCCGTAAATATTTTTGAAATTTTTACTACAAATACAATAAGTTACTGCTTAGACAACATCTCTGGAATGAATTACAAAATTAGACATATAAAATAAAAACTATTATACCGACATCGGTTTTTTTTTTTCTTTTTTTTTTTTTTTTTGAGATGAAGTCTCGCTCTGTTGCCCATGCAGGGCTCACTATGTTGTAATCTCGGCTCACTGCAACCTCCACCTCCTGAGTTCAAGTGATTCTCCTGCCTCAGCCTCCTGAGTATCTGGGATTACAGGCACACACCACCATGCCCGGCGAATTTTTGTATTTTTGGTAGAGACGGGGGGGGGGGGGGGGGTTTCACCATGTTGGCCAGGTTGGTCTCGAACTCTTGACCTCAAGTCATCTGCCTGCTTTGGCCTCCCAAAGTACTGGGATTACAGGTGTGAGCCACTGCACCTGGCCCAGTTTTAACCTGGTGGCTAAATTGGGAATTAAGTCTTAAATGATAGTGTTGCTTAGACCACACCCACTTCCCCTACACCTTCCTTCAGGTTTCCTCTCTCATCCTCTCTTTGATTTCAGAATGGGAGAAAAAGCTGGAGTGAGTCTGTCTACCTCCTTCCTTGTTTTTCAAACATAGTTCCCTGATGAGTGCTATTTGCTGAGTACCTAGGCATTGTACCAACAGAATCTTATTTCACCCACACAGTAACTCTCTGGGAGCTGCTGTTATTGTCCTCATTTTCCTGATGAGAACACTGAGGCACAGTTTATAAGCAGGGGTCCCAATTTCAACTCAGCTCTGTTTAATTCTCAAACGTTCATTCTTTCCACACATGGGATGCACTCAGTAAACATCTGATCAGTTCTGACTTTTTCATTCCCACACCACAGAGCACAGGGTCACGTTAGACACAAAACCACAGCCTCTTCAATCCCCTCTGGCTTCGTGCCTAGGTTTAATGAAAGAGAAAGGAGGAGGATCTCCTAGTTTTAGGAGAGAAGGAAGGAAGAAGGGGAGGAAAACAGAAGAAAAGAAAAGCCAAATAGAAACGAGGCCAAGGAAAGAAAAAGGTATTTGGGAGAATTTATGGGGAATGGGAAAGAAAAAATTAAATTCAAGTCCTACAAAAAAATCAGGAATGGCCTCCACACTTTAGCTGCGTGATATGGGGGATATTTCCTAGTCTTTTCCTGATAAGTTCCTCAAATGCTGAATACTCTACTCTAAAATTCTTACCACTTTTAAATGTAAGGTGTTCAGATAATGAGAATTTATCCATGGAAGGAAATGAGTAAGAAAGACTCATATGACTTATCTCCTTTAGCCTTTCTGACCCGATTCTTCCCTTCTGCTTTTACTCTTCTTTCTCTCTGTCCCTTACCTTCATGCAATATTCAAATTGATAATCACTGTGTACCTACTGCACCCAAGTTGTTGTAGGGATGGAATACAAAGAGGAAGTTTCTTATCTCATAGAGAAAATAAGATACACAAATAATTCTGATACAAAGAATAATGGTACAATTGATTATCATCAGGTATCACTCCCCATCAAAGAAAGTAAAAATCTGAGAAGCTAATTTACAATGAGTTTCTACTGACCACGTGTGCAGGTGGGAATGATATATTGGTGGTGATGGTGAGGTAAATAGAGGTTTTTATGCCTCCATTTCAAATATTAACTTTCATAAAACACATATTTCTGTATTATTTGTTATTGTGGGCATTCATGAGTCCTGAGAATTGATGTCATTTTATTTTATTTTGAGACAGTCTCACTCTGTTGCCCAGGCTGGAGTGCAGAGACGCAATCTTGGCTCACTGAAACCTCTGACTCCCAGGTGCAAATGATACTTGTGCCTCAGCCTCCTGAGTAGCTGGGATTACAGGCACAAGCCACCACGCCCAGCTAAATTGTTTTGTGTGTTTTTAGTAGAGATGGGGTTTCACCGTGTTGGTCAGGCTGGTCTGTCTTGAACTCCTGACCTCAAGTGATCTGCCCGCTTTGGCCTTCCAAAGTGCTGGGTTACAGGCGTGAGCCACCACGCCTGACCTGATGTTATTTTATATTCTTATTGATTATTGCTCATATAGGGAAACTATTGATTTCTGCATTGTCTTGCATCTTGCCATGTCATTAAATTATCTGTGCAAACGGGTTTTTAGTTAATTTTTGTAAGATTTTTAAAAATTAGATTTTTGCAAATAATAACATTTACAGATTTTTCTTCTGGGATATTTATCTTTACTTTTCTTGTCTTACATTGACCATGTACAATGTTGAAAGATAGTGGTGAGAGAATACACATACTTCTTTTCTTTCTCTAACAGAAATGCTTCCAACGATTCACCATTAAACGGATGGTTGTTTTAGTTTTCTGATTCTTTTTACCAAATTAAGAAAGTGTCATTTTCTTTAGAGTTTACTGAGGACACTAAAAAATATTATGTATGGGGCTGGGTGCAGTGGCTAAAGCCTGTAATCCCAGCACTTTGGGAGGCCTAGACAGGTGGATCACCTGAGGTCAGGAGTTCGAGACCAGCCTGGCCAACATGGTGAAACCCCATCTCTACTAAAAGTACAAAAATTTTCTAGGCGTGGTGGCAGGCACCTGTAATCCCAGCTACTCAGGAGGCTGAGGCAGGAGAATTGCTTGAACCTGGGAGGTGGAGGTTGCAGTGAACCAAGATCACATCACTGCACTCCAGCCTGGGTGACAAAGTTAGACTCTATCTCAAAAAAAAAAATTATATATATATATATATATATATATATATATATATATATATATGGCTGTTGAGTTTTATAAAAATATGCTGGAAACTGTTGAAGTGATGATATGGTTTTTCTTCATTAATCGGTTAATGTGGTGAATTATGGTAAAATATACTAATAATATGTTAGGATGTATTTTACTTGGTTATGTTGTATTATTCTTTTAATACTTTATTGAATTCAATTTCCTAATATCTTATTAAGGATTTTTATGTCTATATTCATAGGTGAGATTTGTCTACAAGTTCCTCTCCCGAATGCCCCATTATTGTTTAATCTAGCTCTGGAAAGAGAGCAATGCTAGTTTTGTTAAATAGCATGCTCTTTCTCTTTTTCTGTGAACTGGAACAATTTAAATAACTCAGGAATGATCTGTCCTTTGTTAGTTTGATAGAACAGTTTGAAACTGGTACCTTTTAGGGGTGGTAGATATATAGCATTTTCAATTTAATTTGTAGTTAGTGGCATATTCAGATTTTCTAACTCTTCTTTAATCAGTTTTGATAAATCACATTTTTGTTGTCATAGACATCAGTAATTTTTGCCTGTGTAACAACATCATGTCCTTTAGGAAACTGCCCCTACATTCACAATGATCCCATAATGGCTGCCACCCAAGGTGATCTGCTGCCTACTTAATTATAGGGATAGAGAAGACAAGATCCGAGGAGGGACAATCAGAATCTTTTCTTGGATTGATATATAGACATCAGAGGGGAAATGTTTTATTTCTCTATTTTGGTTCTTAAACCAGTAAGATGTGAGTTTGTGGCTATAGATGGCTGTGTTTCCTGGATACGTGTAGAAGACCTGTCTGAGCTGAACTGAGAGATGTAGTGGGAAAGAGTGAGAGAATTCTTAAGACATTGATCCCCTGGACCCAGCCAGGTATGGAGTGAGCACAGCCCTCTGGGCTTCTCAGGTTTTTGAGTCAGTATGTCATTTTTTTTTTTTTTTTTGCTTCATCTAATTTGAATTGAGTACCTGTTATTTGCATCCAAATCAGTACTAATAAATTTCTTAAGTTTTCCAATTTATGTGTAGAAGTAATATAGAAAACTCTCTTACAATTTAAAAAACATCTTCTGTAATTGCAGTTAAATCTCCTCTCTTGTTCCTAATATAGGATTATTTGGGAAAACATTTAAACGTAGTATTATTTGGGAAAATGATACTATATTAGGAATAAGAGAGGAGATTTCTCTCTTATTCTCTCTTTTTTGCTTGATCATAGTTAGCTATCATTTTTGGTTCTTTAAGAACATGGATTTGTTAATCAAGACTTCAGTGATTTTGTAGGTATTTTGTTTTCTTAATTTGGTTTTCCTTTTCCTTCCATCTATTTTTATATGACTTTTCAATTTCACGTAGTTTAACCATTTTTATTTTATTTTTGGAGACGGAGTCTCACTCTGTCACCCAGGCTGGAGTGCAGTGGCGCCATCTCGGCTCACTGCAACCTCTGCCTCCTGGGTTCAAGTGATTCTCCTGCCTCAGCCTCCAGAGTAACTGGGACTACAGGCACCCGCCACCATGCCTAGTTAATTTTTATTTTAGTAGAGACAGGGTTTCACCGTGTTGCCCAGGCTGGCCTCAAATTCCTAAGCTCAGGCAATCCGCCTGCTTCAGCTTCCCAAAGTGCTAGAATTACAGGCTTGAGCCACTGTGCCTGGCCTCCATTTTTATTTTTATATTACTTTATAGATAAGTATTTTTTAAAATTCTGTGTTTAGTTTATTTCAAAATTTATTATTTTCTAAAACATTCAAGGCTATAAGTTTTAATGTTCCTCTGCATTCTTCCTTACCCATATTGCAGAACTTCTGAGGTATAATGCTCTTATGTTATTTATTTCTAAATTATTTGTAATTTCTCTTTGCATTTTCCCTTTTACCCAAAAGTTATTTAGAAGGATATTTTAGGATGTCTAATTGTATAGATTTAAAACATTTAAATATTTTTTGAATAATTTTATTTTTAGAACCGTTTTAGATTTACAGAAAAATTACAATGAAAGTACAGAGATCCAATATAGCCTACACCTAGTTTTTCTTATAAGCATCTTACATTACTATGGTACATTGGTTACAATTGGGTTTTTTGGGAGAGTGGGTTTTTGGGATTGCGGCGAAGTGCCATTCTCATCATATCATATCAAGGATGTGTGCTATTAACACAACTTATCACTGTTGACGTGAATCTTGACCACCTGACTGAGGTAATGTGTCAAATGTCTTCACTATAAAGTTACTCTTTTTTCTCTCCTTTTCATCCTGTACTCTTTTGAGTACTCTCCTTTTCTCCTGTACTCTTTGTGATTTTCTGTTTGTTTGTTGTTGTTTCTTAGATACAGAGTCTTGCTGTCTTACCCAGGCTGGAGTACAGCAGTTTGTTCATAGCTCACCTCAGCCTGGAACTCCTGGGCTCAAGGGATCCTCCCACCTCAGCCTCTCAAGTAGCTGGGACTATAGGTGTGCACCACCATGCCTAACTTTAAAAAGCTTTCTCTTTTTTGTAGAGATGGGGTCTCACTATGTAGCTCAGGCCGGTCTCAATCTCCTGGCCTCAGGTGATCCTCCTGCCTCCCAAAGTGCTGGGTACAGGCATGAGCCACCATGCCCAGCCCATGTTGTAGTCTTTGGAAGGAAGTCACTCTGCACAGCCCATAGTTAAGGAGTGGAGAATTATGATCCACCTCCTTGAGAGCAGAATTTCCATGTAATTTATCTGGACTTTCATGAGGGATATCTGTCCCTTCTCATTCATTTATTTATTCAGTGCTTTATCATTGTGAATTTATGGATATTTATTTTCTACTTTGGGCACTTTGGGTTATAATCCAATACTCCTGCATATATTTGTTGCTTAATTTATTCTAGTTTTGTCCATGTGAAGCTCTTTCTGCTGTTTCCTACGACCCTTTGACATAGCCTCTGTTATTGTAGACCTCTTTTCTTTTTGTTTTGAGCACTTCCTTTCTGGCATGAGAAGATGCTTCAGGTTCAACTTGTATATTTCTTATTACAGTCCTAGAATCAGTCACTTTTTAAAGTAGCCATACTTCCCTTTTATTGGAGAACGGCATTGAAAACCAACACCTGGGTGCTAACCCGACACTTCAAATGGCTTAATACAACAATAGATCTGTATTATTTATTATTTATTTAGAGATGGAGTTTCGCTCTTGTTGCCCAGACTGGAGTGCAATGGCATGATCTCAGTTCACTCCAACCTCCGCCTCCCAGGTTCAAGTGATTCTCCTGCTTCAGACTCCCGAGTAGCTGGGATTACAGGTGCCTGCCATCACGCTCGGCTAATTTTTTGTATTTTTAGTAGGGACAGGGTTTCACCATGTTGGCAAGGCTGGTCTCCAACTCCTCACCTCAAGTGATCTGCCTGCCTCAGCCTCCCAAAGTGGTGGGATTACAAGTGTGAACCACCACGCCTGGATAACAATAGATTTTTATTTAGCTCATGAGTCTATGGGATTCAGCTGACCTGGACTGAGTTCACCTGGGCTTGCTTATGCGTCTATGATGAACTGCGAGGCAACCAGGTGGCTCTGCTGATCTTAGCAAGGTATGTTTACACTTCCAGGGGTTGGCTGGCTGTTTGTGATCTATGATGTCTCAGTTGGAGTGATTGGGATTACTGGGGTGGCTTAGGGTAGCTAAGGTGCAAGAGAAGGAGCAAGTCTGAACATGCAAGCATATTTTAGTCTTTACTTATGTCACATTTGCTAATGTGACATAGGCCAAGTTACGTGACTAATTTTCCAGTCATTGTGTGAGAGTGTTACAAAGTTCAAAGGTGCAAGGTAAAGATGTGAATAAGAGAGACATTTTAGGATTCTTTAGAGAAACAGAATCAATAGGATATATGTAGATATGTAGATCTAAATCTTGATATAGATAGATGTATAGGAAGAGATTTATTCTGAGCAATTGGCCCATATGATTATGTAGGTTGAGAAGTCCCACAATCTGCCGTCTGCAAGCTGGAGGCCGGGAAAGTCAGTGGGGTAATTCCAGCCCAAACTCAAAGGCCTAGGAACTAGGAATGCTAATGTCTGAGGGCAGGAGAAGATGGATGTCTCAGTTCAAGTAGTGAGCAAATTCACCTTTCCTCTGCCTTTTTGCTCTATTCAGGCCCCCCGATGGATTGAATGCCCACTCACACTGGTGAGGGTGATATTTACTCAGTCTACTGATCCAAATACTAATCTGTTTTGGAAACATCCTCATGGACACACCCAGGAAAAATGTTTTACCTGCTACCTGGGTATCACTTAGCCCAGTCAAGTTGATACATAAAATTAATCACCACAGGAGGGATGAATAATTAAGCTCATTTTTTAAACAATTAATCACAGTCTTCCCTTTGGATAAAATTATTCACATATTTCCCACATGTAGAATATACTAAAGCCCATCCCAGACCACTCAAAAGTGTCGTCCAATCATGGAAGCAGGTTTGAAATTCAGGTTCTTGTGAGCTACATCAAGCCAAGATATGACTTCTCTTGACACAGAGACTTGTAAACTAGAAAGATAAGTTATGTGGTTTCAGACACCCAATATGCAATGATAAAACAGGGACAAGATAAATGAGAACTTCATTGCATTGGGAATTCCAGTTGGGAAGTCCAGTTCCCAAAGTGGAAGAATAGAATGAGAGGCACATATCATAGGCTCACAGTAGTTCTGAAATCCTACGGGGCAAATATTGCTGGATCTCTCTACTCTAAAGGAGTGAAATGTTTTTAAATTAGGGCCCAGCTCTGCCACTTGGGAAAGGCTTGCCAGCCTATTCATCACAGCTGTTGGTTCTGCCCTCTAATAGCCCCCCATACTTTCCATTGTCCTACTTGACCTCTTCGGAAGAGGGCATTAAAAGGTACGCTCTGCTCTTTGAACAACTTTCTCTGTCTGCTTCTTGTCCAGAGAAAGGTGAGGTACTTGAGGACTTTATACGTTTTGAACAATCTCTGTCCCTTTGAGTTTTGGCTGGTGGCTACTTGTGCTTTCTGTCTTCTGAGTTACCCCAGGCTATCCTATGTCTTCTGAGTTACCCCAGGCTATCCTATTGCTAAATATTTCACGACTACAGAATGCTGTCACTATTTCTCAGGCCACTTCTAAAAATTCCCTCACCATTTTTTTAGCCTCCATCTACTGCCTCGTCTCAAAATTAAATGTCACAAGTTTTAGGTTGTGTTACAGTGGTACCACACTTTTTGGTATCAATTATCTATTGACACAATCATGTTTCAAAACAGAATGACACAAATCTCAGTAGCATGCAACACAAACATTTGTTTAATTCAAGAGTCTCTGTAGCTTCTCTGATTCAGGTTGAGCTTAGGTGGTCTTGGCTGGGCTTGCTCACACGGTGGACAGAGATTCCGCTGGCCATTGGCTCATCTAGAATGGCCCTGGCTGGGATTATCTAATTTTTTCTACTGTTCTGTCCTTTGCAAAATGTATCTACTATCTATATATCATTTTAAAATGGGGAAATATGTGATGAATATTTTTTTGGAAAAAAATTACACTGTCGTAGTTGGCCATTCTTCTCCTTGTAAGCCAGGCACTACTCTGATTTTGCCAGAAGACTGAAGAGGTGTCAAAAAAGAACTGTTTGAACCACCAGGCCAAGCCGCCTCTGAAAGGGTTTTGGAATATCTTGTTGCTAGAAGAAAGAAAACAGAGGGAAAATGAAGCCTGGTGGTAAATAAGAAGAGGTGTGTAATGAAAGATGATGTTAGAAAGACCTATTTTTAGAAGAGCTCATGGCTCTCAAGAAAACTGAGTGAATGGTGACATTTTACTGAGAATGATAACAAAACCAGCATGACAGGAACGTGGAGAGAAGACTGCTGGAATTTTCAGACCCTCCAGAAAACCAGATGGCAGACCCTGAGCATAATACATTGTAGCAGTTGTAATTGTGATGCAGTGTGGCAGTTACAATGTGATATCTTGGGATCCTTCACAGGGTCACAAGTGGAGTGGGGTTGTTTACAGCTTTGTCACCCACTCCCTTTTAGAGGCAGTTGGGTTAGGCCAGGCAAAAGGAGAAAGAAGTCTAGGTCCCTCTAGGAAACTAGATGTGACCTCAGCTCTCCACCTAACTGGAATCCTTTTTAGTTCCTAGAACCAATTTCTGGTTCACTGAGCCACATTTTTGACTACTTGGCCTGACAACTCCCCTGCTCTACTATCTTTTCTCTCCTCAAATCTCTTCTTCAGCCCTCAGTCTTGTTTTCCTCCTGCATGAGCCTCATCCCACACTCAGGGGTCGTGGGGCCAAGCTGTGGGCTGGTGCCTTTATCTTACTACCATCTGCTGGGGCTCAGAACTTAGATGCATCAATCCATTTTTAGAAGTGCCCTCTGCTGGTTGTTGACAACTCAACCTAAAAATTAAAGCCTAGACAGAGAGTTTCAGTTTGTTTAATAGAAAGATGGGGTGGAGGCACTAGCAGATAGGATAAAACACAAAAGAAAATGTTGCTATTATAAAAGCTTTTACATTCCACTGAATTGTGTTTGGTTTACTGTGGCAGGCAGTAAAGCAGTGGTTCTCCATCAAGGGAGATTTTTCCATCCTAGAGAACATTTGGCAATGTCTGGAGACATTTTTGGTTGTTACAGCTGGTAACTGGGAGGCAGGGGTGGTGCCATTAGCATCTGGTGGGTAGAGGCGAATGATGCAGCCCAACGTCCTACAATGCATGAGGGATTTCCCACCCCCAATAAAGAAACATCTGACTCCATTAGAGTGGCCCTGACTTAAATAGGCCAGAGAAAGCTGAAATTAGACTAATGTAATTTTGGGGTTTGGTCAGGCACAGTGGCTATGTACCTCATGGGAGGCAGGAGGATCACTTAAGGCTGGGAGTTTGAGGTTACAGTGAGCATTGGTTGTGCCACTGCATTCCAGCCTTGGTGACAGAGTGAGACCTTGTCTCAGGAGAGAAAAAAAAAGTTTTGAGGTTTGAAGCAATTAAAGATTAGTTGAGGGCTTCTCAACTTTGGTTGCCCATGAGATGACCTGGAAAGCTTTAACATTGTGATGCTTGGATCCGATCTCTGGAGAGTTTGATTTAATTTAATTTCTGGCTTGAGGTGTGGCCTGGCCATCAGGATTTTTAAATCTGCCCAGGTGAATTCAAGATTCAGCCAAAGGTGAGAAAAATTGATGTAGTTCAACCCTCATTTTTTGGATGAGGAATGAGGTTCTGGGGGATATGGCTCACAGCTACAGAGTGGCAGAGCTGGAACTAGTATATGGTCTCTTGGAGAAAAGAAGATACGTGGCCCTTGCTTGACTGTATACCACACTTCCAAAGCAAGAACTGTGAAGATATCTTCTTACGACTTTTTAATAAAAACTCTAAAGCATTTTTTATGTTCTATTCTTTCTTTAAATAATATTTTCAATAATTTTTTTTTCTAAAAAATGACACCTGCTAAAAATTCAAGCTTAGGGAAATGCAAATTAAAACCACAAGATATTACTACACACTTGTTAGTATAACTAAATAAAAATAATAACTGGGAATATTAAGCGATGATGAGGATGCAGAGCAAGTGGAAATCTTATACATTGCTAATGGGAGTGCAAAATAGTACAGCCCCTTTGGAAGACAATTTGGCAGTTTCTTATAAAATTAACCATACCCTTACCATGTGAACCAGCAGTCTCACTTCTGGGTATTTTTTCAAGAGAAATAAAAACATATTCACATGAAAACCTGTACACAAATGTTTATAGTGTCTTAATTTGTAATCACAAAAATGAGAACAACTCAAATGTCCTTGAACTAGCGAATGGATTAACAAACTGTGGAACCTCCAAATAAGGCAACAGTAGTCCACAATAAAAGTGAACAAACTATGATCTGTAATCAGTTTGGCACAAACGAATCTCAAATGGATTATGCTAAGGGATAGAAGCCAGACTTGAAAGGCTACACTGTATTATTCTATTTATATGAAATTCTGGAAAATTTCAAAGGCAAATGGAAAAGGCGAAATGATAGAGAAATGGATGAGTGGTTTCAGGGGTTGGTAGTGGGTAGAGGGGTTGAGTACAAAGAAGTAACATGAGGGAAGGCTGTGGGGTGATGAAACTATTCTTGTCTTGATTTTGGTGGTAGTTATATGGCTATGCATTTGTCTAAAAAAGAACTGTATAATAAAAAGAGTGAATTTTACTGTATAAATTTTAAAAGTGACTAAAATAATACACAAAGACTCAAGAAACATAAAAAAAAAAAAAAAAAAAAAAAAACCAACAAACCACCCAAGGTTCCATATCTCAAAATAAGAAGTGTGATATTTGGTTAACATACTTCTAAGTATCCCTTTGTGCATACAAATAAAAAAAAAATGGATAGATAAAAATAAATAAAAATCATACTTTAGAGTTTAATTATAAATAGGATTATGTTATAATCCTATATTATAACAATATGTTATAAATAATAGGTTATAAATGTAATATAAATAATATGTAATAAATAATAAATACTGTTATTTATAATCTGGAAGATGAAATGCTCCAGAATCTGAAACTTTTTGAAAGCCAAAATACTGCTTAAAATAAATGCTCACTGGGACATTTAGGATGTCAGATATCCAGATTAGGGATGCTCAACCAGTATAATGTAAATGTTATAAAACTGGGGAAAATCTGAAACACTTCTGGTCCCAAACATTTTGGGTAAGGGATACTCAGCCTATATTTAAATTTAACAAAATAAATAGAAACTGAAGGGACTGATGAACTTTAAATAATATTTTTTCTTAAAGGATATTTTCTAGAATAAGGTTAAGAAAAGAAATTATGAAAATTATTAAGAGTTGGTAACTTTTAAAATAAAATATGCTTAACTTTAGACAGGACAAATTGACTCCCTGTTGGAAATAAGGAAGCAATATGAACTCTTAACATTTTTCTCCGCCGCTCTTGTACTCGGCTTCTGATTTTCAGTGCTCACGTATTTTAACTTTGTCAGGAAGTATAACATTTGCATCCTGGGTTGCAGTTATAATTCTCTTAGTTGTTTAGCCTTAATTCAATATTTAAAATACTTCAGTGATAACCATTAGCCCTTTTACCATGACTTTTCCATTCCTGAGTTTATTTTGGTTCAACTTTGTTTGGCTGGATTACATAGTTGGATAGTTTTTCAAAGAAGGGTTTCATCGGTGCTGTAAGACCAGAGTTCTCTAAAATTTCAAGGTCTAGTGTCTGCTTGTTGCCTTTAGATAACAATTTTGCAGTCTGTAGTATTTCTGAGATACAGTTTTTTGTTTTCTTTTTCCAGAACATTGTAAGTAGTGCTCTCTTATGTTGTAGCATTAAATGTTGCTAAGGAGTTTTTAAAGTCTAACTTGATTATTCCTCCTTTTAAGTGTCTTGCTTTTTTGTCTGTATGCCTGAAATAGTATTTATTTACACTGGAGGCTTAATAACTTAATTAAAATATGAATGAAATGTGTTTTATGTCAAATTTTCATTTAACAAATACACCATGAGTACTTTTAATCCGTTCTTTCATCACTTCAGGGAAAACTTCTTTTATTATATTTCTCAGTATTTATTTATATTCCGTCAACTTTTCCAAGAGTACCGATCATTTTCATGTAGGACTGTCTTCATTTTTCTATTATCTTTCCTAACTGCCTGAGCTTCTTTATTTTCTCCCTCTGCATTAACTCTCATTATCTCCTGCATTTTCCTTCATGCCAGGAATTCAAATTGTCATTGTTTCACCTTCACTGGGACTAGATTGTCTATCCCCATTCTACTCCTTTTAAGAGCAAAGTCGTTATCAATCCCCTTTTCTGCAAATCAACAGTACAGATATGCGTGTAGGGGTAGGGGAGGAGGAGAGCTAGGCTGGGCTGAGTGAAGTCTTTATTTAGTTTCTGCTATGTCTGCAGTGTTTTGTTGAACCTCAGAAGAGTGAGATCAAGGAGCTCATGCCTTTCAGCCAATGGTTGGTATATCCCACTTCCAAGAGCTCTTAATTCATTCCTTCAACTCAGCACAATGCCCTGGAAACTCTTCCCAGGACACCAAGGGAAGCCATGGGAAACCCTTCCTGTCTCTGCAAATCCTGACTTCAACTTTTCTCAGGCTGCTTACTCATCTCTCCCTTCATTTACAAATTGAGGATAATTAATGAGAATAATTTTCGACTTTCTTTTCTTCAGTGTCCGGTTTTTCCTTGTTAGCAACCAAGTTTTGGAGTTTATGGCATAAGATTGATCTTCTTTCTTATGTTCGGTTACATATTTGGTAAAGTTTTACATTTTCTTTTTTTTGTTGTTTGTTTGTTTCAACAATATTAAGAGTGGAGATTCTGCGGTTCTGCTTTGTTCTTTACCGCGAAGTATATTTGCACCACCACTTAATATTTGAGGTCACTTTTCTCATCTATAAAAATAGGAGTGAAGCCTCTCATGAAGTGGTAAAAGATTAAATGAGACTTTCTGAAGAAATCCCACTAAATTATTTTTGGCTTAGGAATCTAAGAAGGAGTTCCACTAGGGAATACTGTCATTTACATTTCTGATTTCAAGCGTTCAGAGATCTGTTGTTAATTAGCAGTATATTCCAGATGTTGACAAACGTTTTCTGTAATGGGTCACACAGCAAGTGGTTTAAACTTTGCCAGTCATAAAATTTCTGTTGCAACTACTTTATTTACTCTGCTGTTGTAGTAGGAAAGCATTTAGAGACAACATATAAATGAATGGGTGTGACTGTGTTCCAATACAGTTTTATTTATAGACACTGAAGTTTGAATTTCATGTCATTTTCACATGTCACAAAATAGTCTTCTTTTGATTTTTTTTCAGCCACTTAAATGTAAAAGAAGCTAGGTATGGTGGTGTGTGCCCATAATTCCAGCAACTTGGGAGGCTGAGATGGGAGAATTGCTTGAGGCCTGGAGTTCAAGGACAGCCTGGACAACATTTAAAAAAAAGTGAAAGAAAATATTCTTACCTCATGGGCCACACAAAAACAGGTGCTGGGCCAGATTTGGCCTACAGGATATAGTCTACTGACCACTGGTATATACTGTTAGCACTCCAGACCCTTGCTGGCATGAATAATCTGAACCTTTACAGTTTCTATTAAAAACCCCTTCAAGAAAAGTGAATTTAGGAGATATAATTCAAAGGACATACTGTCTATACATCTATACACCCTCTGTTAATTTTATCCTCTATCTTTGGATCAAGTTAAACCACTGGATGACTGTTAACTTGGACCAACTCAACTCTGAACAGTCTCCTCACTGAGTTAAATTCAATTTTTATTTGTTTATTTATTTTTAGAGATAAGAGTCTTGCTCTGTCATCCAAGCTAGAGTGCAGTGGTGTGATCATAGCTCACCGCAACCTCGAATTCCTAGGCTCAAGCAATCTTCCCACTTCAGCCTCCCAAGCAGCTAGGACTACAAGCATGCACCACTGTGCCCAGCTATTTTTGTTGCTGTTGTTGTTGGAGATGGAATCTTGCTGTGTTGTGCAGGCTTGTCTGGAACTCCTGGCCTCAAGCGATCCTTCTATCTTGGCTTCCCAAAACACTGGAATTACAGGCATGAGACATTGTGCCTGGCCTAAATTTTAATATTATGTTTTGTGGTTTTATCAATGTTCTATCTCAAGATAAAACAATTTAATTTCAAGTTTTTTACTTGCAAAAACAACTTTTGTTGTTTTCATGTTCCAGTAAATCACTTATTGTGCCTGGATGGGGTGACCTACAAGGACTTTCTCTCAGAATTCAGTATACTAATCCTTCAGTATACATGGGGAAACCCTGTGAGGATACCGAAATCCAAGGATGCTCAAGTCCCTTAGCTGGCCCTCTGCATCTGCATATCTTCTGTCTAAGAAAACCTCTGCCTCCTTTCAGACACTTTCATAGTTCTTTCTTGCAGTTGACTACACACAATTGTCTGTGTGCTGTGGCTCGTGCCTGTAATCCCAGCACTTTGGGAGGCCGAGGTGGGTGGATCTCTGGAGGTCAGGAGTTCAAGACCAGCTTGGCCAAAATGGTGAAACCCCGTCACTACTAAAAATACTTTTTGTATTTTGTAAAAATACAAATAGTGGTGCATGCTTGTAGTCCTAGCTGCTTGGGAGGCTGAAGTGGTAAGATTGCTTGAGCCTAGGAATTCGAGGTTGCAGTGAGCTATGATCACACCACTGCACTCTAGCTTGGATGACTAGCCAGGCATGGTGGCATGTGTCTGTAATCCCAGCTACTTGGGAGGCTGAGGCAGGAGAATCTGTCTCAAACAAAGCAAAACAAACAAAAAAACAAACTACACACAATTATAATCAAACTTCCCTGTTTACATTGGCTTCTGTGAAGCTTAAAGTTAGATTTTATTCTCAATCGCAGCTAACAGTATTCACCCAGGGCTACTGTGTAGTACAACTATAGGGGACTTCAAGTCAGGCCAGTGTTGCAGACATTTAGATGAGAAAGATTAATCTCTGGAAAAATGAAGTTCTTATTTCTAAGTCTGAGTCCAGACTTACTTTGAAGATTCCTTCCCGTCACTCCATCCCTCAACCCAGGTGTCTTGAAGAGCCACTGTTCCTTGGAAGAGGGGTATCTTTTATGCCTCCTTGAAATGGATGATAATTTTCTCCTAGGGGAAGATGGCAAAGGGCACTTGCCATTTGAAAAGTGATTATCTGAAGAGTCTCTCTGGAAGTTCAGCTTGAAAGGACTCTCTTTCTGTGTTTGTTTAACTGTACATTCACTAGGTATTAAGGGAAGTGCTAGGAAAAACTTGAAGAGGAAACACTTGTCAGAACCCAGCAGGCCATTACTCTACTTCCCTTATGCCAAATTTAGGTCAGAGTGCATCTGTGACTTGCCCTGGACACTGAGAGGTCACATCCACACAGGACTAGTCCTTACTATTCCACAGATACATGATGAAGCCTGTGCAAGATCTGATAGTCTACACAGAGCTGCTCCATAAATTTCCCAGGAAAGGGTAACTCATTGAGTCATCAAATATTTGTGCAATCTGAATCTTCCAGAGGTCAAGGAATAATTGTAAATGGTATTTGGACTGATGGCTCTGTAGTTCAGAAGGTGCTTAATTGTGCATGTGTGTGTGTATAGATTTGAGAGGAGCATAGCTCTCTATCCTCATCTACTTTCAACTTGTACTTCTCAATTTTATTACTGTTTGTTATTGGGGGAAAGAATGGTTTTGACATCAGTGGCAAAGTTGTCAAGATCTTAGATGATTTATTCCTGAATTATCTGGCATGAAGTCTTACTGAAAAGTTCATAGTTATATTTTATGTACTGCAACCAAGATATGGAAATAACTTTAGCTTACAAAATGGATATTTCTGGATCTATACTTGGACCTATAGAAATATGTGAAATCAGACAAAAGCAGAAGTGATGGTAAGATTATATTCAGTAATTCATCTAGCCAATGATAATATCTGGGCCTTTGGGAGAAGGCCGTGAGGAATGTTTTATGAGGCTGAAGAAATGTGGATAATAAAAATGTAGTTGGCTATGAAGACCTTCCTAATATAAAAAGATTGTTAAGTCTTAGAATCACTTCTTAAGTGCTGATGGAATTTTCTGTTTTAAGAGAATAGATAGCTGGCCAGTGGCTTAGGGCTTTACTATTCAAAGTATAGTCCAAAGATCAGCAACATTAGTGTCACCTGGGAGCTTGTTAGAACTGCCTGGACACCACCACAGAGCTACCAATCAGAATGTGCGTTTTAACAAGATGCCCAAGTTATTTGTATGCATGCTGAAGTTTGAGAAGCAAACAGGCTTGGAGCACTGTTCTCAAACTTGACTACATATGAGATAAACTGGGGAACATTAAAAATATTGATGCCTGGCCAGGTGTGGTGCTTCACATCTGTAATCCCAGCACTTTGGGAGGCCGAGGTGGGTGGATCATGAAGTTGGGAGTTCAAGACCAGCCTGACCAACATGGTGAAACCCTGTCTCTACTAAAAATACAAAATTAACTGGGTGTGGTAGCATGTGCCTGTAGTCCAAGCCACTTGGGAGACTGAGGCAGGAGAATTGCTTGAATCTGGGAAGCAGAGGTTGCAGTGAGCCAAGACTGTGCCATTGCACTCCAGCCTGCGTGACAGAGTGAGACTCCGTCTAAAAAAAAAAACAAAAAACAAAAAACAAATTGGTGCCCTCCTCCAGAGATTCTGACTGAGTAGGTTCAAGATGTGGTCCTCATGTTGGGATTTTTTGAAGCTCCTCAGATAATTCTAATGTGCAGCATTTTCCATTGCCTTAGAACTGGCTGGAAGGTTTGGCTTACAGAAGCCCTGAGCTCAGACATCCTGAGAGTTGTGTTTTTGTTTATTATTATTATTTTTAATAGTGGTAAAATACACATAACAAAAGCATATCTTAATTGTGGTGAAACAAATACAACATAAAAGTTAACCATTGTAACCATTTTTAAATGTACCATTCAGTGGCATTTGTTACATTCACAATGTTGTGTAACTATCAGGACTATTTCCAGAATTCCTTCCATCATTCCAAAAAGAAATTCCACACCCATTAACTAGTTGCTACCCATTCCCGCCTAATCCCACTCTATGACAACCATTAGTCTGCTTTCTGTCTTTACATGTTTACCTATTCTGGATGTTCCATATAAATGGAATAATAAAATATGTGAACATTTGTGTCTGGCTTCTTTCACTTAGCGTAATGTTGTCAACGTTAATCCACATTGTGGCATACCTCAGAATTTCATTCCTTTTTACCACTGCATTGTATGGGTATAACACATTTTGTTTATTTGTCCTTTCATCTGTCATCTGTCGATGGACATTTGGATTGTTTTTACCTTTTAGCTATTGTGAATAATGCTGCATTGAACGTTGGTGTACAACTATCTGTTTGCTTCTCTGCTTTCAGTTCTTTTGGGCATGTACCCGGGACTGGAATTGTGGAATCAGATGGTAATTTTATGTTTAACTTTTTGAGGAACCATCAAATTGTTTTCCATGGTGGTTGCACCATTTTACACTTCCAGTAGCAACGCATGAAGGTTCTCATCACATGGGCATATATTGCCACACTAATAAAACACTTCCATGGTGACACATTGATGGTAGACTCTCTGAAGAACTAGGTTATGTTGCTGCAGTAGTTTCTGTTCTGGGTAGGGCATAGCACCAACTGCAGCACTAGCACCCATGCAAAGGATTGGGAGAAATGGGAATAGGGGAGAGACAAGAAGAGCAGTGTTGTGTCTCTCTTACTGAGGGGTTCCAACTAGAGATCCCCTAGAAGTTAGAGTCCCAAGTGAATGAATTCCTCTCTTTTTCCCAGGCCACTTTCCCTCTTTCCTAATACCTAGCTATCCAGAACTTCCACAGGGCTGAGGTTGCATGTGAATTTCTTCAACTGCCTCACCTGGTTGGCATCCAGCAGCCCATGGTGCAGGTACAGGATAGTTGTTCGGGTTTTTGTTCATAAGGAGACTAATTTAAATTACTGCAAGTAAGGAGGAGGGTATTTTAAGGATACAAGGGAGGTTATATCCCTAACCATGTGAGAAAAAGCAAAACAACTGAGCTTTGGGGAGCCAGGAGCCAGACATTGGTTCTGTCTTCTGGGAGGCTCTGAAGACCTCTCTCATGAGTGAATGAAGTTTTCTTTGGTTTTCCGTCATTAATGGATCCTAGGTACTGTTCCATGTTTGCTTTTCCTGCCATGAGAGGTATTCTTTCTCTCTTTGATTATTTTCTTTCCTCTGCTTCAACTTCTGCTGTTTTAATTCAGTTTGCACAAGGCTCATCCAACTCCTACAGCTGCCAAAACTAACTGACTCATTCTTTTAGCCAAAATTCCTTAGAGATACCAGAAATCTAGTTGGTCCAGTTCTACTTTCTATACCAGATGACATGGGTCACTGTCAGGCAGTAGTCCTTCTACCTGTTCCAATCAACTATAGTCTAACATAGTCTCCTTGGCCAGGGGCCATATGTAGGAGAGTTGTGATTGGAAGGGCTGAAGGGAAGGGCAGACACCACTTATGTGTCTTTTTCCTTTTTTTGAGACAGGGTTTCATTTCCATCGCCCAGGCTTGAGTGCAGTGGCACGATCTTGACTCACTGCAACATCCGCCTCCCAGGCTCAAGCCATCCTCCCACCTCAGCTTCCCAAGTACCTGGGACTACACGCACATACCACAACACCCAGATAATTTTAGTACATTTTGTAGAGTTCGGATTTCACAATGTTGCCCATGATGGTCTGGATCTCCCGGGCTCAAACGATCTGCCTGCCATGGTCTCCCAAAGTGCTGGGATTATAGGTGTTAGTCACCACGCCTGACTCTTTTTTTTATTTTTTATTAGAGACAGGGTCTGGCTCTGTTGCCCAGGCTGGAGTGCAGTGACTCTGTCATGGCTCACTGCAGCCTTGAATTTTTGGGCTTAAGCAATCCTCCTGCTTCAGCCTTCCTAGTAGCTAGAACTACAGGCATGTGGCACCACACCCAACTAATTAAAAAAAAATTTTTTTAGACATGGAGTCTTGCTATGTTGCCCAGGCTGATCTTGAATTCCTGCCCTCAAGTAGTCCTCCTGTCTTGTCCTTCCAAAGTGCTGGCATTATAGGCATGAGCCACCACTCCTGGCCAATGTGTCTTGAATAGAATGTGACCCAGAGGTTGGCTTCTCCATACTCATCACTTATGGTCTCAGGTTGATATGGAACATATTTTTCCATGGGGAAAAACTGGTCAATCGTGAAGCCTGACTTTCCCATCCAGTGTAAAGGCAAGTGTGTTCTTAAGTATGTATTTAGGAAACAATTAATGAAAGGGTCCAAATCTTCCTATGACAGGTAGGGTTGCCAAATAAATCACAGGATACTTAGTTAAACTTGAATTTCAGATAAACAATGAACACGCTTCAGATAAACAGCATTGATATTTGTGACATGCATTTAAAAAGCAATTTATTGCTGGGCACAGTGGCTCACGCCTGTAATCCCAGCACTTTAGGAGGCCGAGGTGGGCGGATCAAGAGGTCAGGAGATTGATACCATCCTGGCTAACACAGTGAAACCCCGTCTCTACTAAAAAATACAAAAAACTAGCCGGGTGAGGTGGCGGGCGCCTGTAGTCCCAGCTACTTGGGAGGCTGAGGCAGGAGACTTGCTTGAACATGGGAGGCAGAGGCTGCGGTGAGCTGAGGTCACACCTTTGCACTCCAGCCTGGGCAACAAGAGTGAGACCCCATCTCAAAAAAAGAAAAAAGAAAAAAAAACCCAACTATTTATTGTTTATCTGAAATTCAAATTTAACTGGGCTTCCTGTTTGTTTTTGTCATTGTTTTCTAAATGTGGCAACCCTAATAAGAGAATATTCTTCAAAGAGAGAGCTATTCCTTAGGGATGTTATAAAAAGGTCTAAGACGTGGGATGGTCTGTAGCTGAAGTATTTCAGCTGCCTTCTGCAGGTGGGAGAATTTATTCCCACTTAATTATGTATTTTGCATATCTTACAATTCATTTAATGCTTAATCTCATACTCAAAATAACTGCAACTGCTACTGTTCTGCTAGGGCTGTTACTGGCTACTCTATCAAATGGTGCACTCCAATTGGGTAATCTGAGAAGAGTTTAATAGAAGGACTATTTACAGTGGTTCAGGGAGTATGTAAGGAACTGCCAGGGAGAGCACAATGACCCACAGCAAGGTACTATCACCTCATCTAGGCTTGAAGGCTGTGTGGAAAGGGCCACTTTGCAGGCCTTGTGTCCATCTGTCAAGGAACCTTGACAGTCCCATGGCAACCCTCCAGGGAGGGAGCTGGAGAATACATACTTCACATTCCTCCTCTTTCCTTCCCCCAAGCTCCTACTGGGCCTCTCAGGCAAGCATACCCAGGCAGAAGTCATATAGGGTAGCCTCCCAGGGCAAGGGAGCCTGGAGAAGGACAGAGAGATGTGGAGAAGCCAATGGATGAATCAAGTCTGAATATGTACTCTGTGCTTCCAGCCTCAGTAAGCATTTTACAGTCACCTCATTTGAACCTCATGACAGTCCTATGAGGAATGTACCATTATTGTTCCCTTTTACAGATGTGGTAAAGGATTAGTGATCATGAATAATTTGCTGAAGGTCACAGAATCCCAATCTACTCACCCCCCTATCACTGTACAATATTTCCTACTGACATCTTTAATTATCCTTATTGAAAAAAAAACAATTCATGGTGTTTTAATAGTTTCGTTGTTCTTGTCATGTTGCCAGCTAGTAAAACTGCCCAGACCTAGTTTAGCAGCTAGTACACAAAACATGCTCACTCGTTTGTTAATTTTTGTTTTTGTTTTTATCTTTTAATGTTTGTTAATTTTTGTTTGATTTCTGGCTTGGGAGAGCAGCAGTAGCAGGAAGTCCAGATTTAGGAGTTGGGTCAGTCAGTTGTTTCCTTACAGAAAAGCAGCTAGAGGAAGGCACCCAGCTCAGAATATACCTGGCATATGGAAAGGCCCATTAAGTCAAGGTTCAAAGAAACCCCAAAAAAGCAATTTTATAGAATCTTAGACTTGGAAGGGACTTTAGACATCACCTACAACCTCTACCCCATGTGTGATTCCTCTCCACAATTCAGCCCCTGTTCTTGTCCCTAGGGTTACCTCTTCTAAATAAACATCAAGAGAGTGTCTGGACAAGAGATTCACAGAAGGGTCCACAATTCCCTCGCATGATTCTTTTTGCTACTTAAGAATTCATTTCACTTCTGAACTTTGATATGCCTTGGTTTTCCCACTCATAACTTGGAGATAGGTAATGTAAAATATATCAATTTCCATTATCTCCTTGAACAGTTATAGTGCTTCCTGAAGAAAGTGCCAAGTTGTGCTGTTAAAAAGAGTAGGAGCAAACTAGGAAGCTGGCACCAATTGTACAGTTAGGTTTCTGACATGTAAAATTCAGGAGAAGGGAAATGTGGGTTGGAAGCTTTTATTGTGAGCAGAGAATGAAAGTGGATTCAGTCAGTGTGTAATGTAATTTGGAAAGTGGAAATCATGAAAGGGAAACAGTTTTAATTTCTGGGAAATGAAACAGAAAGAAATACAAGTAACAAGAACAACAGCAACAGCAACAACAAAGCCAAGCCCATTACCCACAAAAGCTACAAGTTTTTCTTATATTTGGGTCTTTGAATTACTACTCTCCCCAGAAACAATGGTTTTTGATTGAGTTTGCGGTTCCCTTTGAATTTCATAAGTGATTTACACTATTAAGTTTACTTTAATTTTAATTCTTTAAATATATATATTTAGTTAATATGTAATATATATTTAAACACACACTATTTTTCTTCCAACATTTACATTAGGGTTTTTTAATGGTCAAAGAAGATATTTCTGAGTTTGAAACTCAGTTTTAAAGTAGAGTTTGGTAAAGTAGGGAAATTTTGCTTTTTGGACATGGCTTTCTCCCTCAGCCTATTTTTGGAGCATGAGGTCCTGTGGGCCTAAGTTCTGTATTAACCACATCTCTCCTGAAACCCCTGACTTCCCCTCTGCTACCATCACCCAGGGATCCCTCTTCCCACTGCTATAACACTTTATGTCTGCTTCTGTACAGCACTTACCACACATCTCCCTCCCACCTGTACCAGAAGGTCCTATGGGTAGAAAAATGTCTTATTTATCTTAGTAGTCCAATGTACCTGGCATGTAGTAAATGTCAGAGTCCGAAACTGTCTTATTTTCCAGATTTGGGCTTTGTAACAAACGCCTTTTGAAGATAATGTCCAGGTCTTTGATGTGTAATTTTAGATAAAAAGAAAACTGAAGGAATGACTCTAATGGTAGAAGTTTCCGGTTGGAAAAGAGGATAGTGTTGTTAGAGTCTGTGGGTAATTTGGGGGCCAGAATGGTCTTCCTGGTAGTCCTTGAATCATACAAAGTCAATGATAGTTAGCTTGGTGTACTTGCTTATTAAGATGGTCTGTGGACAATGCTCTGACTTGTTGGGAAATAAGTAGAGTGAACAACAGTCTCTGTTTGTCTGGGACTGTTCCCATGTTAGCATGGCAAGTTCCATATCTTGGGAAACCCCTAGTCCTGCACAAAGCAGAGCATCTGGTCACCCTATACAATCCAAATATATAGTGGAGTATGGCCTCTTAACTGTCACGTTAATATGCTGATAACTTGGACTCCAGTACTTGTAGGGAAAAGATAAATCTTCAAATAAGTAAACAACTAGCCCAGTTTGGGAAGATGTCAGTTCTTCTTTCTCATTAAGATAAGGCAATCTTAAAATCAGTAGAGAACTCTCAAATGTGGCTATAAAAATAACAACAGTTACATAATTAAATTTCCTTGGCTGAAACCGCTAATAAGACATTGCCAAATTTTAGCTTATTGTTGAAGATAAATCTCTCTCACCCATTCTCTCTCTCTCTTACACACACACATGCACACACACACACACACACACACAATTTTCATTTTTCTGGCTTAGCATACTCCTATTTTAATTATAGGTTTTATCGTTTTTCACCATGTTAACAGAACAAAGTTGGTTTGTTGTTGAAGAATATCATTTAAATGGATACCTAGTGCTGTGGTTTATTGACAGCACAAAACTGCATTATTTTAAAAATATGTTTAATAAAGCATATTTTCATTTAAAGTGTACCTGTACTTAATGGAAATTTTTGAGAGTGATCATTTATAAAGATGAAGAGAAGAGGCTCTCTGTAGCCCCCAAATGCTTACTGGCCCTCCGATGCCTAAAGTGCTATATTTATTTATTATAAGAATATAGAGATAATAAGACTGTTTATGAACCACAAATTAATAATAAAATAACTCTTGGGCTAAGGACAAAATCAAATGGAAATTATAAATCACATAAAGATGAATGGGCAGAGAAGCATTACTCTACAAAATCTGTGGGGTATGGTCAACATGTTATTTGGAGGGAAACCTATAGCTTTCAGTGTCCATGTCAGAAAAGAAGAGACATGGAAAATAAATTAACCGAACTTTCAAATCAAAATTTAACTTCCCAATTCAACAATCAATCAAACAAAAAAGTAAAAGAAATAAATAAAACAGAAAGTAAAGAGAAGGGAAAAAATGTAATGGCAGGAAATAATGTGATAGAAAAGGATAATAGAGGCTGCTGAACTTGAGGAAATCCTCTTTTTACACAACAAGGATGTCAGCTGCCCAGACTCTGACCTGGAGACTCACCTCCCAACCCAAGGAATATGCGTTATGAGAGTAAGAAATATGTGATTACACCTCACATAGAGAACTGCAGAGAGGACGGTAATAACTAACAGTAAGACCCATGCATCAAGCATTATGCCAGGCAGCTGATATAAATTATATGGTTTAGTTGTATTTCTTCCTCATTTTCTGATAATATTGAAACACAGGATGGCCAAGCAATTTCCTCAATATTGAGGGACAGTAATTAATGTAGCTGGAACTTGAACTTCAGAAGGGCTCTTAAGTGGACTTTAATTTACCATAGGTTGTTAAAGAATACCATTGGCTTTAGAAACATCTTGTTTTGAAAATTCATATCTGGTTTGGGAAGATCATGATCCTGTCAGTCGGTCATGCTTTAGAGTGAAATGGTTCAAACAGATTTCTTTCCTCTCAACAGCTAGCTGAGGTTAGCCGTGTTGAAACAATGGGAGTTTTGAAGTGGTTAAAGAGAGAGAAGTAATGCAGGAGTGGCACTGCTTAGAGGCTAACACCCCCATCGGAATACTGGGCAGCTGGTAAGCAAAAGTACGGAAAGGGAAGTGAGAAGATGCCAAAGATAAACTCTATTTCAAAATTCTGACTATGGTCAGCCCCACCCTCAAGAAGAGAGGGACAGGTTCTTCCTCTTTTTCTCTCCCGTACAAAGCAGTCTCCTATTCCCAGGACCAGGAAGTTCAGGTCCAAGGGCCACTCTTGGGCAAATAGGGTTGGAAGAGACTTTAGAGGTCCTATCCAGTCTACTCACTGCAAGGCCTCCCACACCCTCCTGCATGAATCCTCCAAACTCCTCCTGACCATCTTTGCATCTTCGTTGCTCTTTCACAGGACAGCCCATGTCTATTTGGGGTTTGAATTAATTGTTAGAAATGCCTTTCTATCAGCCAACTATCTTATCTTCCTTCAACTTCCTCTCATTTGTCTTACATCTGCCCTCTGGAATTGCCCAGTCTGTGTGGTATTTGTTCCAATGGAATTTCATCTGTCATGTACTGTTGTTTTTGGCTGATTTGCTAAATTGATTAGATATCTCTTTAAATTCAATGCTTTTGGATCAAGGTAAATGCTGGTAAAATGTGCCAGCAATTTCTTTTTAAGAATGATTTTGCTATTGCTCTGTTGCTTTTGTTTGTTTTTTTAAAGAATGTTCCCAATAGATTCATTTTGTGGGAGTAGGTTCACATACGAATCCATGGAATGACCCACATAAAACACCTACATAAAAAAGAATCAAAAAGTGTATGTTTTCTTATTGATCAACACTACTTGAAAGCTCTTCAAGTCCTTCGTGGTATAATAAAGTAAATAGATATTGAGACGAGGAGATCATCTAGTTAACAGACATGGAAAAATGTTCCACCTCACTTTTAATTTTAAAAAGTAAAAAGTAAAATGATAAAAGATACCCCTTCCATTCATTTGGCTACTAAGTATAGCAACATTTATAATAATATTTAATGTTTGTTAGTACTATTATACATTACCAGTAGAATTAGAAATGTCTTTTAGAAATCGATTTAACTATATGCATTGAGATCTTTTAGTTTTATTTATTTAGTAATTTTTAGAGGCAGGGTCTTGCTATGTTGCCTAAGCTGTTCTTGAACTCCTGAGCTCAAGCGATCCTTTTGCTTCAGTCTCTCGAGTAGCTAGAATGACAGGTGCAAGCCACTGCACCTGGCTATCAGGAGATTTTAAAATATTCACATCCTTTCACCTAGTAGAATCTCCTGGGTATTTGTACTAAGGAAATAATCCGGAGATTAAAAAATATATATGCCTAAGGTTTGTACTTCTTACAGGAAAATTATTCATAATAGTGAAAAATTAGTCACAGCCTAAAATCTAACAACAGGAAATGGTTAACTAGATTATGCTGCATCCACTCAATGGAAGATTATACAGCCATTTCAAATAATGATTATGAAAAAAACACTATATGTTATGTGTATTGCCCTAGTGGAGTAAACCAATGGTAGCGGATCAGAAAAATGTTAAGACAGCAGTTTTTAGCCACATGAAAAATTCTTGCAGTATATAAAAAACAATGTATACCAAGAAATGTACCAAAATTATTCTTATGACATAAATAGGATGGGAGAAGTGTTTTTATATTTAATCAAGAACTGGACTGTATAACTGAATTGTTTGCCAGTGAAGCAGAAGCAGATGGCTTGGTTAAACTCACACATTCTTGCCCACTCTGGCTATTTTTACAAGGCTCTTACGGTTTTATATTTTCTTACATTTTTTGTTGATTCTTGTACTCTATTTTATTCTTCTCCAACTTCATTACGGAATATTATTTAGTGTGTATAATTTGTCTGGGGTCCCCATTGATATTAGCAAGAAACACTGGTCATTGGGTTGTGCTTGATTATTTGAGTCTTCAAACCTCCTCGTCATTGGATATTGTGGGACTGAGTGTTAATATAAGGATATGATTCTATCAATCAATTTTCACACATATGTATGTCACTGAATATGAAATATGGGATATATTAGTCAGTTATTGTTACAATACTGAGTAATAAACAGCTCCAAAGCTCAGTGGCTCTTAAAAATAAGCCTTTATTTTTCTTGTTCATGGGCCTGTGGATGATCTGGGATGCTCTGCTTCTTTTGCAGGATAGCTGGGCTTATATCAAAGTCTCAAGCTGGGATCAGGCCTGCTTCACATGTTCCCAAATCCCATTAGCTATCTCAGGCACATTCTTCTCCTGGTAGATTATGAAAGGCAAGAGGCCAAGTCAGGAGAATTGAACCCAGGAGGCAGAGACTGCAGTAAGCTGAGATTGTGCCACTGCACTCCAGCCTGGGTGAAAGAGTGAGACCCTGTGTAGAAAAAGAAAAAAAAAAAAGAGGCCAAGTCAAACTACTTAAGGTCTATGTTCATGAGTGCTATCATTTAATTGACCAAAGCAAGTCACATATGTAATCATGCTGAACATCAATGAGAGAGGGAAATAACTCCCATTAGAAGTTCACCTGACAGAAGGAGGGGGTAAAGAATTGAGAGTAATGATCTAGTCTACCACAGGGACAATGTACAAACAGATTAATTTAAATAATTCAAAAGAAATACCTACTGACTTGCAGAATAGGTAACATTATCTTCATGTATGAAAAATATCCTATTTTTCAATTAGACTAATGAAAACTTAATAAAATAGTTGTTACCATATACTTCTTTTAAAGAATACGCAATATCAATATATTTTAAGGACAGTTACTAGTTTTGACTATTCTGGGTGTTTAGCCAAGTAGAAACTTGTAATCCAGTTGTAAGTGGATTTTTTTGTTGTTGTTTTTTCTTGGGGACAGAGTCTCGCTTGGTCACCCAGGCTGGAGTGCAGTAGTGCGATCTTGGCTCACTGCAACTTCTGCCTCTGGGGTTGAAGAGATTCTTGTGCCTCAGCCTTCCTAGTAGCTGGGACTACAGGTGTGTGCCACCACACCCATCTATTTTTTTTATTTTTATTTTTTTGTGTTTTTAGTAGAGATGGGGTTTCACCATGTTGGCCAGGTTGGTCCTGAATTCCTGACCCCAAGTGATCCACCCGCTTTGGCCTCTCAAAGTACTGGGATTACAGGCATGAGCCACTGCTTCTGGCCTATAGGTGGATTTCTGGCTTTGGGTTACACACACACACTTGTTTATAGGAGTTTGTAAGTTGGGAGTAAAATGTACTCTGAAAGGAAATCACTTGATAGGAACCACTATTTGGTAAGAAGAGGTGACTCAAGGAAAGAAGTTCCTTGTGGTTTTAAACTTTATTATGCTATGGGTCCCTACAAAAATATGCTTGTCTCCTTCTTCTTCTTCTTCCTCCTCCTCCTCCTCCTCCTCCTCCTCCTCCTCCTCCTCTTCTTCCTCTTCTTCTTCTTCTTCTTCTTCTTCTTCTTCTTCTTCTTCTTCTTCTCCTTCTCCTTCTCCTTCTCCTTCTTCTTCTCTGATGTAAGGCAAAAGCTTTTAGCTAAATACTACTGCTTTAAATTTTTCAAAACAAGAACACTTCTCAGCAAAATTTTGTATTTCTTTGTTTTAGTGTAGAAAGACAAAGCAAGGGATAACTAAAGTCTAAGTTCAAGCTAGATATATTTGTTTACATTGGAATAACAGTTTTAAACTCCAGGAAAGAAGTGCTGATAGCTCAGAAGATAAAGCAAGTAATGGGTTCCAGTAAAGTTGGTTGGGGAATTTTGTTTGTTTAATTTTTAAATTAGTAGTGGCCTCTCTCCAAAATGTTTGTTTTTAAGATTCAGGTTAAAATTTGGATAGATACAGGAGATGTGGGAATTAGACAATATCAGAGAAACATGCTGAGGTAATTTCCATTTCAGAAAATTTATCTAACTTTGCCTAAATGGATAAATGGAGACATTTGAAGCGTAAGAGTTTGGCATTTCATGTCCCAGCTTAGAGGACTTCTGCTTGAAACAGAACAATTGGTTTGAAGTACAGTATCTAGATCCTTTCACCAAAGAGAAAGAAAATTGCCCATTCTGATTAACCAGCAATTATCTCTAATTAAGGAATGGAAGCACAAGTTTTCAGTAGTATCACTACCTGGCACTCTGTATGCAATCAAGCAAGGCAAGGTTCCTATATCCACAAGGTTCCTATATCCAATTATTTTTTTTTCTAGTCAAGAAAAAAAAATAATTAGGATAATTAAACAAGTTGTAGCAATCATTTTTTTTTACAATAAAAAAGACTGCAACAGATCCAATTAATTCTTTGGTAGATGCAGAAAGTAGTATTTATGCTTTTCTAAAGGCCAGTATTCACCATGGACTAACAGCAAAATGTTTCAATACCATCTCAGCAGAGTTTGTATTTGATTTCATAGTATTCTATAAAGTGTCAGGCATTTTAGAGATATCACTAACAGAAAGGTTATGCTTTCTAAATACAGTCACACAACTACTTCGTACCTATGATATAATTAGACTGTGACACTCTTGTGGGCATCTAAACTTCAACCTGTTTAAAAATATAAATCCCTATGAACGCTCAAAGAAAATATGCTTCAGGCAATTTATCTGCAGTAAAATGATTTAACTATGGGACAATCATGTTCATTTCTTCATATCTTTAATACAAAATTTACCATTTAAGATGATTTCATTGTTTAGTTGGAAAGCTTTACTCTACCAATTAGTATAAGATTTTAAAAAAATCCTTTGTTTCTTCTTCATAGAAATGGTAGACTTTTTAAAATAAAAAGTGCATTTTTCTTCATAACATTAGTATCTGTCACTATAAATAACTTGAAAAATCTTCCAAAGTGTCAACACCTGAAGTCAATTGTGTGTTTCCTTTCAGGTATTACATCATTTATTGATTACACATGATAATGGATGATACAAAGCTTCATTCCTATCTGTAATTTTATCTGGTACCATTATTCAATTTAGATGTATTGCATAGGATGTGCCAACAATCATTTTAATAACCAACAATTCCATGATTTTGCTTTGGTAATCCCTTTTAATGGTGAACTTCAGGTCACAACAGTAACTATCAGTTCAACCACACCAAGGTTTCTAAAGACAATGGTTTCTCCCCCCAAGCAGGTTGTATATAAATTCCAAACAGAACCTGGCATGGCCCTGAAGGAACTCTAACTTCACACTGTTGGAGAAATTTACCAAGATAGTTTCAGAGTAGACCAACTTTACACAGCACATTAAAAAAAAAAAAAAAAAAAAAAAAAAAGACATTTATTCAGCATCCCAATCAGGCTATTATATTTAGCAATCAACAGCATGGGTGAAAAAAAAATCTACATTAAAACCCTTTGTTGGAATGCTTTACACTTTCCACAGAACAGAAACTAAAATAACCTGTTATACAATTAGTCACAAATGCAGTCCTCGAGTTTTTTGTCCATATACATGAGTATTTGTCTAAAACATGTCTGCTTTGTAGCAGCTGGGCTGCTTGGCCAGCTGTGATTGGCTGAGTTCATAAATCTGTTGTAACCTGTAGCTTCCCTGTCACTTCTGTGGCTCTCCTCTCCTGCTAAGGTTTGTTTCCTAATTAAAACCTTCTGCCACTGCCATAGCTACTGCTGGTACTGGAACCACCATAGCCACCTTGGTTTTGTGGTTTGGCAAAGTACTGGCCTCCACCACCATAGGGGACAGAGCTTCTGCCTCCAAAGTTTCCTCCCTTCAGGGGTCCAAAATTTGGAGACTGATTGTTGTAATTGTCAAAATCACTGTAGCTTCCACCACCTTCAAAATTGCTTCCATCATTACTAAATCCATTGTAGTCATCCCCACTGCCACCATATTCACCACCACCATGGCTGCCACCAAAGTCACCATGACCATGGAAGTTTCCTCCATGACCAAAGTTGTCATTCCCGCTGAAACCACCTCCAAGACCACCACCAAAGTTTCCAGAATCACTCTTGCTTTGACAGGGTTTTCCTAGCTTCACAGTTGTGGCCATTCACAGTATGCTATTTCTGAATGACAATCTTATCCACAGAGTCATGGTTGTCAAAGGTTACAAAGGCAAAGCCCACTTCTTTGCCAATGCCTCTGTCAGTCATGATTTCAATCACTTCAATTTTTCCCTACTGTTCAAAATGATCTCTTAGGTGATGTTCTTCAGTATCTTCTTTAATGCCACCAACAAATATATTGTTCACAGTTAAGTGGGCACCTGGTCTTTGAGAATCTTCTCTTGAGACAACTCTCTTTGGTTCTACAACTCTTTTTTTTTTTTTTTTTTTTTTTTTTTTTTTTTTTTGAGATGGAGTCTCGCTCTGTCCCCCAGGCTGGAGTGCAGTGGTGCAATCTTAGCTCACTGCAAACTCCGCCTCCCGGGTTCACGCCATTCTCCTGCCTCAGCCTCCCGAGTAGCTGCGAGTACAGGCGCCTGCCACCACGCCCAGCTAATTTTTTGTATTTTTCATAGAGACCGGGTTTCACCGTGTTACCCAGGATGGTCTCCATCTCCTGCCCTTGTGGTCCACCTGCCTCGGCCTCCCAAAGTGCTGGGATTACAGGCCTGAGGTTCTACCACTCTTCCATCTACCTTGTGTGGCCTTGCATTCATGGCTGCATCCACCTCCACAGTGGCATACATGACAAACTCACAGGTGCTGTAGCGCTTGGTGTTTGGATCTCTCATTACCACCCAGTCGGTGAGCGTTCCCCATTGCTCAAAATGGCTCCTCAGGCTCTCATTGGTTGTTTCAAAGCTCAACCCTCCAATGAAGATATTCCTCAGTTGTTTGAGCTCTTTAGGAGACTCTGACTTAGACATAAAGGCAGGGAGAAGAGAGACTTTGAGGATGGTTCCTTTGTGGCATCCACGGGCACATAGCTAGGTGGTGGCGTCCACGGGCAGGTAGGTTTCTTTAGTTTAGTTTAGTTTTTTGGTGAATAGTTTTTTCAATATTTTATTATAAACATTATCAAATATATTGAATAATTGAAATAATCAGAAACAACAAATTTGCATATATCCACTATCTTATTTATTTATTTTTTTTTTGAGACAGAGTTTCCCTCTGTTGCCCAGGCTGGAGAGCAATGGGGAGATCTCAGCTCACTGTAAACCTCTGTCTCTTGGGTTCAACCGATTCTCATGCTTCAGCCTCCCAGGTAACTGAGATTATGTGCACTGTGCACCACCACATCCGGCTAATTTTTGTATTTTTAGTAGAGATGGAGTTTCACCATGTTGGCTAGGCTGATCTTGAACTACTGTCCTCATGTGATCTGTCCACCTTGGCCTCTCAAAGTGCTGGGATTACAGGCGTGAGCCACCACACCCAGCCACCACTATCTAGATTCTACAATCAGCAATTAATTTGCTTTATTATACATTTATTCAGCCACCTGTTTTTTGATCCCTTTGTCCATCCATTAATCTATCTTTTTTTTTTTTTGAAGCATTTCAAGGCAAGTTGTAGGCATCAACATATTTCATTCAATACTTCAGCATGCATATCATTTTTTAGAGTTTAATGTCATGTATATGAGTTTTTCTTGGTAAGATTTTATATATAGTAGATGCCCAATCTTTATTTTATTTATTTATTTATTTATTTATTTATTTATTTATTTATTATTGGAGACAAATCTCTGTCACCCAGGCTGGAGTGTGGTGGTGCTATCATGGCTCAATGAAGCCTCAACTTCCCAGGCTGAAGTAATCTTTCCACCTCAGCCTCCCAAGTAGCTGTGTCTATAGATGCAGGCCACTAGGCCTAGCTAATTCTTAAAAAATTTTTTGTAGAGACAGGGTCTCACAATTTTGCCCAGGCTGGTCTCAAACTCCTGGCCTCAAGTTATCCTCCCACCTTAGCCTCCCAAGTAGCTTAGATTACTGGCATGAGCCACCATGCCCAGCCTCGAGGCACAATCTTAAGTATAGCATTCAGTGAATTTTGACAAATGCATAAACTTATATAATCCAAACTCCTGTCAAGATACAGAATATTTATATTTTCCCAGAAAGTTCACTCACATTGCTTCCCAGAAAGTCTCCACCTATCCATCCCTCTAAAGGCAACCACTACTCTCATGGCTTAGTATAGTACAGTGTGTAAGAGTTTCAGTGTTCCATCACCTCACTGACTTTGGTTTGCCAATCTTTTTATTTTAGACATTCTGATATATTTATAGTAATATATCTTTGACTAATGATTTTGAGCATTTATTTGTGTGTTCATAGCATTCTCATATCTTTATGAAATATTGGTTTAAATCTTTTACCCATTTTAAAGTGGGTTGTCTTTTTTTCTTTTCTCTATTTTTGAGTTGGGAGATTATTTTGTCACCCAGGCTGGTGTGCAGTGGCACCATCATAGCTCACTGCAGCTCAAACTCCTGGGCTCACGCTATCATCCCGCCCCAGCCTCCCAGGTCCTGAGATTACAGGTGTGAGCCACTGCACCCTGATGTCTCTTTATTATTGAGTTGTATTTTTATTTTGGATAATAGTTCTTTCTCAAATAAATATATATTTGCACCTTTTTCCCAGCCTGTGGCTTACCCATTCACTTTCTTAGCACTGTCTTTTGGCACAGAATATTGGCTTATCCAGTTATGCAAATCTTTCAAGTATTGACACATTTCATTATACAAAATTAAAACAACATTCATTAATAGCACCACCAATCTCATCAGAAAAGTCTTTATCTATTGAAAGGTTGTCAAGCTTGTGCTGGCAGACATGTGTCCCAAAATTCTGGTCAGGTGCTATGGCTTATGCCTGTAATCCCAGCACTTTAGGAGGCCAAGGCAGGAGGGTTGCTTGAGCCAGAGATGTCAGGGCTGCAGTGAGCCATGATCATACCCCGGTACTCTAGCCTAGGTGACAGAGTGAGACCCCGTCTCTAAATAAACAAATAAACGAAATGAAAAACCTGTGCTTTGATAAAACAAAAATTCTAATTTTTGCTTGAAAACTTGAATTTTATATTTATCACATAAGTTTTTCCTGTTGAAATAAACCAGTTTTGTTCCTTTTAAATAAAATGTTTGTCAATATCCTATTCCAAATAACCATAGTTTAACAGTCATTTTTTCAAGTAAAAAATGGTGCTCGATGAAAAACTCAGCTAATTCACCTCACAACTCAATCACACAAGTGCTCTTCTTCAAGAAAACCATCATACGTCTGTATACAGCAGAAGTGCTTTATGTGTACTTCTGATTTCATCATATAGAATATTAAAAAATTTATAGTTAATAAACTCAATTTTTTAAAAAGAAGGTAAAAGTCCTTAACAGACACCTCACCAAAGAAGATATACAAGTGCCAAATAAACATATGAAAAATGCTCAACATCATGTCATTAGAGAATTGTAATTTGAAACAATGAGATATCACTACATATCTATTAGAATGGCCAAAATCCAAAACGCTGACAACACGAAATGCTACCAAAAATTTGGAGAAACAGAAACTCTCATTTGTTGCTGGTGGAAATGCAAAATGGTACAATGACTTTGGAAGACAGTTGGGCGGTTTCTTACTGAACTATTAAACATAGTAGTTTTAGTAAAACTAAACATACTCTTACCATATGATCCAGTTATTCAGCTTCTTGGTATTTACTCAAATGGATTGAAAACATATCCACACAAAAACCTGCACATGAATGTTCATAGAAGCTTTATTCATATTTGCCAAAACTTAGAAGCTGTAAAGAAGTCTTTCAGTAGGAGAAAGGATAAATAAACTGTGACACATCCAGACAAAGGAGTATGGTTCAGAGATAAAAAAACAAATGAGCTATCCAACCATGAAGAAACATGGAGGAAATGTAAGTGCATCTTACTGAGTGAAAGAACCCAATCTGAAATGGCTACATAATATATGATTCCAACATATGATACTCTGGAAAGAGCAAAACTATGGATTTAGTAAAAAGATCAATGGTTGCCAGGGGTTTGGTGGGAGAAGGGAAGGGATGAATAGGTGTAGCACGGGATTCTTTTGTTTGTTTGTTTTTTGAGACAGTCTCACTCTGTCACCCAGGCAGGAGTACAGTGGCACGATCTTGGCTCACTGCAAGCTCTGACCCCTGAGTTCATGCCATTCTCCTGCCTCAGCCTCTCGAGTAGCTGGGACTACAGGCACCTGCCCCCATGCCCGGCTAATTTTTTTTTTTGTATTTTTTTTGGTAGAGATGGGGTTTCACCGTGTTAGCCAGGATGGTCTTGATCTCCTGACCTCGTGATGCCCCCGCCTCGGCCTCCCAAAGTTCCGGGATTACAGGCATGAGCCACTGCACCCGGCTGAAGCATGGGATTTTTAGGCAGTGAAACTATTCTGCATTATCCTATAATTGTGGAAACATGACAGTACACAAAACCCATGGAATTGTACAACACTAAGAGTGAACCCTAATGTCAACTATAGACTTTAGTTAATTTTAATGTATCAGTATTGGCTCATGATTGCAACAAATATACCACACAAATGTAAAATACTAATAATAGGGGAAACTGTCAGTGGGGGATGAAGAGGGTATGTGGAACTCCGACAGATCTTCAGAATTTTTGGAAAAACCTAAAATTGCTCTAAGAAATTAAGTCTGTTAATGAAAAACAGATGTACACTCAGGGGCCAAGAGTTAATTAAATTAATAATTTTTATTGATTCATCCAGAATATTAAGTAAAACTGGTTTCTTCTTCTTCTCCTTCCTCTCCTTCCTCTCCTTCCTCCCCTCCTCCTCCTCTTTCTTCTTCTTTTCCTTCTCCTTCTCCTTCTCCTTCTCCTTCTCCTTCTCCTTCTCCTT